>NC_074677.1:1081505-1281505 GCF_029448725.1 Salvelinus fontinalis
CTAATGTACCATGGTGTAATTACTAATGTACCGTGGTGTTATTACTAATGTACCATGGTGTTATTACTAATGTACTATGGTGTTATTACTAATGTACCATGGTGTTATTTCTAATGTAAACCATACCATGGTGTTATTACTAATGTAAACCATACCATGGTGTTAATGCTAATGTAAACCTTACCATGGTGTTATTACAAATGTACCATGGTGTTACTACTAATGTACCATGGTGTTATTACTAATGTACCATGGTGTTATTACTAATGTACCATGGTGTAATTACTAATGTACCATGGTGTTATTACTAATGTAAACCATACCATGGTGTTATTACTAATGTAAACCATACCATGGTGTTATTACTAATGTACCATGGTGTTATTACTAATGTAAACCATACCATGGTGCTATTACTAATGTAAACCATACCATGGTGTTATTACTAATGTACCATGGTGTTATTACTAATGTAAACCATACCATGGTGTTATTACTAATGTAAACCATACAATAGTGTTATTACTAATGTACCATGGTGTTATTACCAATGTAAACCATACCATGGTGTTATTACTAATGGAAACCATACCATGGTGTTATTACTAATGTACCATGGTGTTATTACTAATGTAAACCATACCATGGTGTTATTGCTAATGCACCATGGTGTTATTACTAATGTACCATGGTGTTATTACTAATGTACCATGGTGTTATTACTAATGTAAACCATACCATGGTGTTATTACTAATATAAACCATACCATGGTGTTATTACTAATGTACCATGGTGTTATTACTAATGTAAACCATACCATGGTGTTATTACTAATGTAAACCATACCATGGTGTTATTGCTAATGTACCATGGTGTTATTACTAATGTAAACCATACCATGGTGTTATTACTAATGTACCATGGTGTTATTACTAATGTAAACCATACCACTGTGTTATTACTAGTGTACCATGGTGTTATTACTAATGTAAACCATACCATGGTGTTAATACTGATGTAAACCATACCATGGTGTTATTACTAATGTACCATGGTGTTATTACTATTGTACCATGGTGTTATTACTAATGTACCATGGTGTTATTACTAATGTACCATGGTGTTATTACTAATGTACCATGGTGTAATTACTAATGTACCATGGTGTTATTACTAATGTAAACCATACCATGGTGTTATTACTAATGTAAACCATACCATGGTGTTATTACTAATGTACCATGGTGTTATTACTAATGTAAACCATACCATGGTGTTATTACTAATGTACCATGGTGTTATTACTAATGTAAACCATACCATGGTGTTAATACTGATGTAAACCATACCATGGTGTTATTACTAATGTACCATGGTGTTATTACTATTGTACCATGGTGTTATTACTAATGTACCATGGTGTTATTACTAATGTACCATGGTGTTATTACTAATGTACCATGGTGTAATTACTAATGTACCATGGTGTTATTACTAATGTAAACCATACCATGGTGTTATTACTAATGTAAACCATACCATGGTGTTATTACTAATGTACCATGGTGTTATTACTAATGTAAACCATACCATGGTGCTATTACTAATGTAAACCATACCATGGTGTTATTACTAATGTACCATGGTGTTATTACTAATGTAAACCATACCATGGTGTTATTACTAATGTAAACCATACAATGGCGTTATTACTAATGTACCATGGTGTTATTACTAATGTAAACCATACCATGGTGTTATTACTAATGTACCATGGTGTTATTACTAATGTAAACCATACCATGGTGTTATTACTAATGTAAACCATACCACGGTGTTATTACTAATGTACCATGGTGTTATTACTAATGTACCATGGTGTTATTACTAATGTACCATGGTGTTATTACTAATGTAAACCATACCATGGTGTTATTACTAATGTAAACCATACCATGGTGTTATTACTAATGTACCATGGTGTTATTACTAATGTAAACCATACCATGGTGTTATTACTAATGTAAACCATACCATGGTGTTATTACTAATGTAAACCATACCATGGTGTTATTACTAATGTACCATGGTGTTATTACTAATGTACCATGGTGTTATTACTAATGTAAACCATACCATGGTGTTATTACTAATGTAAACCATAACATGGTGTTATTACTAATGTACCATGGTGTTATTACTAATGTAAACCATACCATGGTGTTATTACTAATGTACCATGGTGTTGTTACTAATGTAAACCATACCATGGTGTTATTACTAATGTAAACCATACCATGGTGTTATTACTAATGTACCATGGTGTTATTACTAATGTAAACCATTACATGGTGTTATTACTAATGTAAACCATACCATGGTGTTATTACTAATGTACCATGGTGTTATTACTAATGTACCATGGTGTTATTACTAATGTAAACCATACCATGGTGTTATTACTAATGTACCATGGTGTTATTACTTATGTACCATGGGGTTATTACTAATGTAAACATACCATGGTGTTATTACTAATGTACCATGGTGTTATTACTAATGTACCATGGTGTTATTACTAATGTACCATGGTGTTATTACTAATGTACCATGGTGTTATTACTAATGTAAACCATACCATGGTGTTATTACTAATGTAAACCATACCATGGTGTTATTACTAATGTACCATGGTGTTATTACTAATGTAAACCATACCATGGTGTTATTACTAATGTAAACCATACCATGGTGTTATTACTAATGTACCATGGTGTTATTACTAATGTAAACCATACCATGGTGTTATTACTAATGTACCATGGTGTTATTACTAATGTAAACCATACCATGGTGTTATTACTAATGTACTATGGTGTTATTACTAATGTAAACCATACCATGGTGTTATTACTAATGTAAACCATACCATGGTGTTATTACTAATGTAAACCATACCATGGTGTTATTACTAATGTACCATGGTGTCATTACTAATGTAAACCATACCATGGTGTTATTACTAATGTAAACCATGCCATGGTGTTATTACTAATGTACCATGGTGTAATTACTAATGTACCATGGTGTTATTACTAATGTACCATGGTGTTATTACTAATGTACTATGGTGTTATTACTAATGTACCATGGTGTTATTTCTAATGTAAACCATACCATGGTGTTATTACTAATGTAAACCATACCATGGTGTTAATGCTAATGTAAACCTTACCATGGTGTTATTACAAATGTACCATGGTGTTACTACTAATGTACCATGGTGTTATTACTAATGTACCATGGTGTTATTACTAATGTACCATGGTGTAATTACTAATGTACCATGGTGTTATTACTAATGTAAACCATACCATGGTGTTATTACTAATGTAAACCATACCATGGTGTTATTACTAATGTACCATGGTGTTATTACTAATGTAAACCATACCATGGTGCTATTACTAATGTAAACCATACCATGGTGGTATTACTAATGTACCATGGTGTTATTACTAATGTAAACCATACCATGGTGTTATTACTAATGTAAACCATACAATAGTGTTATTACTAATGTACCATGGTGTTATTACTAATGTAAACCATACCATGGTGTTATTACTAATGGAAACCATACCATGGTGTAATTCTAATGTACCATGGTGTTATTACTAATGTAAACCATACCATGGTGTTATTACTAATGTAAACCATACCATGGTGTTATTACTAATGTACCATGGTGTTATTACTAATGTAAACCATACCATGGTGTTATTACTAATGTACCATGGTGTTATTACTAATGTAAACCATACCATGGTGTTAATACTGATGTAAACCATACCATGGTGTTATTACTAATGTACCATGGTGTTATTACTATTGTACCATGGTGTTATTACTAATGTACCATGGTGTTATTACTAATGTACCATGGTGTTATTACTAATGTACCATGGTGTAATTACTAATGTACCATGGTGTTATTACTAATGTAAACCATACCATGGTGTTATTACTAATGTAAACCATACAATGGTGTTATTACTAATGTACCATGGTGTTATTACTAATGTAAACCATACCATGGTGCTATTACTAATGTAAACCATACCATGGTGTTATTACTAATGTACCATGGTGTTATTACTAATGTAAACCATACCATGGTGTTATTACTAATGTAAACCATACAATGGCGTTATTACTAATGTACCATGGTGTTATTACTAATGTAAACCATACCATGGTGTTATTACTAATGTACCATGGTGTTATTACTAATGTAAACCATACCATGGTGTTATTACTAATGTAAACCATACCACGGTGTTATTACTAATGTACCATGGTGTTATTACTAATGTACCATGGTGTTATTACTAATGTACCATGGTGTTATTACTAATGTAAACCATACCATGGTGTTATTACTAATGTAAACCATACCATGGTGTTATTACTAATGTACCATGGTGTTATTACTAATGTAAACCATACCATGGTGTTATTACTAATGTAAACCATACCATGGTGTTATTACTAATGTAAACCATACCATGGTGTTATTACTAATGTACCATGGTGTTATTACTAATGTACCATGGTGTTATTACTAATGTAAACCATACCATGGTGTTATTACTAATGTAAACCATACCATGGTGTTATTACTAATGTACCATGGTGTTATTACTAATGTAAACCATACCATGGTGTTATTACTAATGTACCATGGTGTTGTTACTAATGTAAACCATACCATGGTGTTATTACTAATGTAAACCATACCATGGTGTTATTACTAATGTACCATGGTGTTATTACTAATGTAAACCATTACATGGTGTTATTACTAATGTAAACCATACCATGGTGTTATTACTAATGTACCATGGTGTTATTACTAATGTACCATGGTGTTATTACTAATGTAAACCATACCATGGTGTTATTACTAATGTACCATGGTGTTATTACTAATGTACCATGGTGTTATTACTAATGTACCATGGTGTTATTACTAATGTACCATGGTGTTATTACTAATGTACCATGGTGTTATTACTAATGTAAACCATACCATGGTGTTATTACTAATGTAAACCATACCATGGTGTTATTACTAATGTACCATGGTGTTATTACTAATGTAAACCATACCATGGTGTTATTACTAATGTAAACCATACCATGGTGTTATTACTAATGTACCATGGTGTTATTACTAATGTAAACCATACCATGGTGTTATTACTAATGTACCATGGTGTTATTACTAATGTAAACCATACCATGGTGTTATTACTAATGTACTATGGTGTTATTACTAATGTAAACCATACCATGGTGTTATTACTAATGTAAACCATACCATGGTGTTATTACTAATGTAAACCATACCATGGTGTTATTACTAATGTACCATGGTGTCATTACTAATGTAAACCATACCATGGTGTTATTACTAATGTAAACCATGCCATGGTGTTATTACTAATGTACCATGGTGTAATTACTAATGTACCATGGTGTTATTACTAATGTACCATGGTGTTATTACTAATGTACTATGGTGTTATTACTAATGTACCATGGTGTTATTTCTAATGTAAACCATACCATGGTGTTATTACTAATGTAAACCATACCATGGTGTTAATGCTAATGTAAACCTTACCATGGTGTTATTACAAATGTACCATGGTGTTACTACTAATGTACCATGGTGTTATTACTAATGTACCATGGTGTTATTACTAATGTACCATGGTGTAATTACTAATGTACCATGGTGTTATTACTAATGTAAACCATACCATGGTGTTATTACTAATGTAAACCATACCATGGTGTTATTACTAATGTACCATGGTGTTATTACTAATGTAAACCATACCATGGTGCTATTACTAATGTAAACCATACCATGGTGTTATTACTAATGTACCATGGTGTTATTACTAATGTAAACCATACCATGGTGTTATTACTAATGTAAACCATACAATAGTGTTATTACTAATGTACCATGGTGTTATTACTAATGTAAACCATACCATGGTGTTATTACTAATGGAAACCATACCATGGTGTTATTACTAATGTACCATGGTGTTATTACTAATGTACCATGGTGTTATTACTAATGTAAACCATACCATGGTGTTATTGCTAATGCACCATGGTGTTATTACTAATGTACCATGGTGTTATTACTAATGTACCATGGTGTTATTACTAATGTAAACCATACCATGGTGTTATTACTAATATAAACCATACCATGGTGTTATTACTAATGTACCATGGTGTTATTACTAATGTAAACCATACCATGGTGTTATTACTAATGTAAACCATACCATGGTGTTATTGCTAATGTACCATGGTGTTATTACTAATGTAAACCATACCATGGTGTTATTACTAATGTACCATGGTGTTATTACTAATGTAAACCATACCACTGTGTTATTACTAGTGTACCATGGTGTTATTACTAATGTAAACCATACCATGGTGTTAATACTGATGTAAACCATACCATGGTGTTATTACTATTGTACCATGGTGTTATTACTATTGTACCATGGTGTTATTACTAATGTACCATGGTGTAATTACTAATGTACCATGGTGTTATTACTAATGTAAACCATACCATGGTGTTATTACTAATGTAAACCATACCATGGTGTTATTACTAATGTACCATGGTGTAATTACTAATGTACCATGGTGTTATTACTAATGTAAACCATACCATGGTGCTATTACTAATGTAAACCATACCATGGTGTTATTACTAATGTACCATGGTGTTATTACTAATGTAAACCATACCATGGTGCTATTACTAATGTAAACCATACAATGGTGTTATTAATAATTTACCATGGTGTTATTACTAATGTAAACCATACCATGGTGTTATTACTAATGTAAACCATACCATGGTGTTATTACTAATGTACCATGGTGTTATTACTAATGTACCATGGTGTTATTACTAATGTAAACCATACCATGGTGTTATTACTAATGTAAACCATACAATGGTGTTATTACTAATGTACCATGGTGTTATTACTAATGTAAACCATGCCATGGTGTTATTACTAATGTAAACCATGCCATGGTGTTATTACTAATGTAAACCATACCATGGTGTTATTACTAATGTAAACCATACCATGGTGTTATTACTAATGTACCATGGTGTTATTACTAATGTACCATGGTGTCATTACTAATGTAAACCATACCATGGTGTTATTACTAATGTAAACCATACCATGGTGTTATTACTAATGTAAACCATACCATGGTGTTATCACTAATGTACCATGGTGTTATTACCAATGTAAACCATACCATGGTGTTATTACTAATGTACCATGGTGTTATTACTAATGTAAACCATACCATGGTGTTATTACTGATGTAAACCATACCATGGTGTTATTACTAATGTAAACCATACCATGGTGTTATTACTAATGTACCATGGTGTTATTACTAATGTACCATGGTGTTATTACTAATGTAAACCATACCATGGTGTTATTGCTAATGTACCATGGTGTTATTACTAATGTACCATGGTGTTATTACTAATGTACCATGGTGTTATTACTAATGTAAACCATACCATGGTGTTATTACTAATGTAATCCATACCATGGTGTTATTACTAATGTACCATGGTGTTATTACTAATGTAAACCATACCATGGTGTTATTACTAATGTAAACCATACCATGGTGTTATTACTAATGTACTATGGTGTTATTACTAATGTAAACCATACCATGGTGTTATTACTAATGTAAACCATACCATGGTGTTATTACTAATGTAAACCATACCATGGTGTTATTACTAATGTACCATGGTGTTATTACTAATGTACCATGGTGTTATTACTAATGTAAACCATACCATGGTGTTATTACTAATGTACCATGGTGTTATTACTAATGTAAACCATACCATGGTGTTATTACTAATGTAAACCATACCATGGTGTTATTACTAATGTAAACCATACCATGGTGTTATTACTAATGTACCATGGTGTTATTACTAATGTACCATGGTGTTATTACTAATGTAAACCATACCATGGTGTTATTACCAATGTAAACCATACCATGGTGTTATTACTAATGTACCATGGTGTTATTACTAATGTAAACCATACCATGGTGTTATTACTAATGTACCATGGTGTTGTTACTAATGTAAACCATACCATGGTGTTATTACTAATGTAAACCATACCATGGTGTTATTACTAATGTACCATGGTGTTATTACTAATGTAAACCATACCATGGTGTTATTACTAATGTACCATGGTGTTATTACTAATGTACCATGGTGTTATTACTAATGTAAACATACCATGGTGTTATTACTAATGTACCATGGTGTTATTACTAATGTACCATGGTGTTATTACTAATGTACCATGGTGTTATTACTAATGTACCATGGTGTTATTACTAATGTAAACCATACCATGGTGTTATTACTAATGTAAACCATACCATGGTGTGATTACTAATGTACCATGGTGTTATTACTAATGTAAACCATACCATGGTGTTATTACTAATGTAAACCATACCATGGTGTTATTACTAATGTACCATGGTGTTATTACTAATGTAAACCATACCATGGTGTTATTACTAATGTACCATGGTGTTATTACTAATGTAAACCATACCATGGTGTTATTACTAATGTACTATGGTGTTATTACTAATGTAAACCATACCATGGTGTTATTACTAATGTAAACCATACCATGGTGTTATTACTAATGTACCATGGTGTTATTACTAATGTACCATGGTGTTATTACTAATGTAAACCATACCATGGTGTTATTACTAATGTACCATGGTGTTATTACTAATGTACCATGGTGTTATTACTAATGTAAACATACCATGGTGTTATTACTAATGTACCATGGTGTTATTACTAATGTACCATGGTGTTATTACTAATGTACCATGGTGTTATTACTAATGTACCATGGTGTTATTACTAATGTAAACCATACCATGGTGTTATTACTAATGTAAACCATACCATGGTGTGATTACTAATGTACCATGGTGTTATTACTAATGTAAACCATACCATGGTGTTATTACTAATGTAAACCATACCATGGTGTTATTACTAATGTACCATGGTGTTATTACTAATGTAAACCATACCATGGTGTTATTACTAATGTACCATGGTGTTATTACTAATGTAAACCATACCATGGTGTTATTACTAATGTACTATGGTGTTATTACTAATGTAAACCATACCATGGTGTTATTACTAATGTAAACCATACCATGGTGTTATTACTAATGTACCATGGTGTTATTACTAATGTAAACCATACCATGGTGTTATTACTAATGTACCATGGTGTTATTACTAATGTAAACCATACCACTGTGTTATTACTAGTGTACCATGGTGTTATTACTAATGTAAACCATACCATGGTGTTAATACTGATGTAAACCATACCATGGTGTTATTACTAATGTACCATGGTGTTATTACTATTGTACCATGGTGTTATTACTAATGTACCATGGTGTTATTACTAATGTACCATGGTGTTATTACTAATGTACCATGGTGTAATTACTAATGTACCATGGTGTTATTACTAATGTAAACCATACCATGGTGTTATTACTAATGTAAACCATACCATGGTGTTATTACTAATGTACCATGGTGTAATTACTAATGTACCATGGTGTTATTACTAATGTAAACCATACCATGGTGCTATTACTAATGTAAACCATACCATGGTGTTATTACTAATGTACCATGGTGTTATTACTAATGTAAACCATACCATGGTGCTATTACTAATGTAAACCATACAATGGTGTTATTAATAATTTACCATGGTGTTATTACTAATGTAAACCATACCATGGTGTTATTACTAATGTAAACCATACCATGGTGTTATTACTAATGTACCATGGTGTTATTACTAATGTACCATGGTGTTATTACTAATGTAAACCATACCATGGTGTTATTACTAATGTAAACCATACAATGGTGTTATTACTAATGTACCATGGTGTTATTACTAATGTAAACCATACCATGGTGTTATTACTAATGTAAACCATACCATGGTGTTATTACTAATGTAAACCATACCATGGTGTTATTACTAATGTACCATGGTGTTATTACTAATGTACCATGGTGTCATTACTAATGTAAACCATACCATGGTGTTATTACTAATGTAAACCATACCATGGTGTTATTACTAATGTAAACCATACCATGGTGTTATCACTAATGTACCATGGTGTTATTACTAATGTAAACCATACCATGGTGTTATTACTAATGTACCATGGTGTTATTACTAATGTAAACCATACCATGGTGTTATTACTGATGTAAACCATACCATGGTGTTATTACTAATGTAAACCATACCATGGTGTTATTACTAATGTACCATGGTGTTATTACTAATGTACCATGGTGTTATTACTAATGTAAACCATACCATGGTGTTATTGCTAATGTACCATGGTGTTATTACTAATGTACCATGGTGTTATTACTAATGTACCATGGTGTTATTACTAATGTAAACCATACCATGGTGTTATTACTAATGTAATCCATACCATGGTGTTATTACTAATGTACCATGGTGTTATTACTAATGTAAACCATACCATGGTGTTATTACTAATGTAAACCATACCATGGTGTTATTACTAATGTACTATGGTGTTATTACTAATGTAAACCATACCATGGTGTTATTACTAATGTAAACCATACCATGGTGTTATTACTAATGTAAACCATACCATGGTGTTATTACTAATGTACCATGGTGTTATTACTAATGTACCATGGTGTTATTACTAATGTAAACCATACCATGGTGTTATTTCTAATGTACCATGGTGTTATTACTAATGTAAACCATACCATGGTGTTATTACTAATGTAAACCATACCATGGTGTTATTACTAATGTAAACCATACCATGGTGTTATTACTAATGTAAACCATACCATGGTGTTATTACTAATGTACCATGGTGTTATTACTAATGTACCATGGTGTTATTACTAATGTAAACCATACCATGGTGTTATTACTAATGTAAACCATACCATGGTGTTATTACTAATGTACCATGGTGTTATTACTAATGTAAACCATACCATGGTGTTATTACTAATGTACCATGGTGTTGTTACTAATGTAAACCATACCATGGTGTTATTACTAATGTAAACCATACCATGGTGTTATTACTAATGTACCATGGTGTTATTACTAATGTAAACCATTACATGGTGTTATTACTAATGTAAACCATACCATGGTGTTATTACTAATGTACCATGGTGTTATTACTAATGTACCATGGTGTTATTACTAATGTAAACCATACCATGGTGTTATTACTAATGTACCATGGTGTTATTACTAATGTACCATGGTGTTATTACTAATGTAAACATACCATGGTGTTATTACTAATGTACCATGGTGTTATTACTAATGTACCATGGTGTTATTACTAATGTACCATGGTGTTATTACTAATGTACCATGGTGTTATTACTAATGTAAACCATACCATGGTGTTATTACTAATGTAAACCATACCATGGTGTTATTACTAATGTACCATGGTGTTATTACTAATGTAAACCATACCATGGTGTTATTACTAATGTAAACCATACCATGGTGTTATTACTAATGTACCATGGTGTTATTACTAATGTAAACCATACCATGGTGTTATTACTAATGTACCATGGTGTTATTACTAATGTAAACCATACCATGGTGTTATTACTAATGTACTATGGTGTTATTACTAATGTAAACCATACCATGGTGTTATTACTAATGTAAACCATACCATGGTGTTATTACTAATGTAAACCATACCATGGTGTTATTACTAATGTACCATGGTGCCATTACTAATGTAAACCATACCATGGTGTTATTACTAATGTAAACCATGCCATGGTGTTATTACTAATGTACCATGGTGTAATTACTAATGTACCATGGTGTTATTACTAATGTACCATGGTGTTATTACTAATGTACTATGGTGTTATTACTAATGTACCATGGTGTTATTTCTAATGTAAACCATACCATGGTGTTATTACTAATGTAAACCATACCATGGTGTTAATGCTAATGTAAACCTTACCATGGTGTTATTACAAATGTACCATGGTGTTACTACTAATGTACCATGGTGTTATTACTAATGTACCATGGTGTTATTACTAATGTACCATGGTGTAATTACTAATGTACCATGGTGTTATTACTAATGTAAACCATACCATGGTGTTATTACTAATGTAAACCATACCATGGTGTTATTACTAATGTACCATGGTGTTATTACTAATGTAAACCATACCATGGTGCTATTACTAATGTAAACCATACCATGGTGTTATTACTAATGTACCATGGTGTTATTACTAATGTAAACCATACCATGGTGTTATTACTAATGTAAACCATACAATAGTGTTATTACTAATGTACCATGGTGTTATTACTAATGTAAACCATACCATGGTGTTATTACTAATGGAAACCATACCATGGTGTTATTACTAATGTACCATGGTGTTATTACTAATGTACCATGGTGTTATTACTAATGTAAACCATACCATGGTGTTATTGCTAATGCACCATGGTGTTATTACTAATGTACCATGGTGTTATTACTAATGTACCATGGTGTTATTACTAATGTAAACCATACCATGGTGTTATTACTAATATAAACCATACCATGGTGTTATTACTAATGTACCATGGTGTTATTACTAATGTAAACCATACCATGGTGTTATTACTAATGTAAACCATACCATGGTGTTATTGCTAATGTACCATGGTGTTATTACTAATGTAAACCATACCATGGTGTTATTACTAATGTACCATGGTGTTATTACTAATGTAAACCATACCACTGTGTTATTACTAGTGTACCATGGTGTTATTACTAATGTAAACCATACCATGGTGTTAATACTGATGTAAACCATACCATGGTGTTATTACTAATGTACCATGGTGTTATTACTATTGTACCATGGTGTTATTACTAATGTACCATGGTGTTATTACTAATGTACCATGGTGTTATTACTAATGTACCATGGTGTAATTACTAATGTACCATGGTGTTATTACTAATGTAAACCATACCATGGTGTTATTACTAATGTAAACCATACCATGGTGTTATTACTAATGTACCATGGTGTAATTACTAATGTACCATGGTGTTATTACTAATGTAAACCATACCATGGTGCTATTACTAATGTAAACCATACCATGGTGTTATTACTAATGTACCATGGTGTTATTACTAATGTAAACCATACCATGGTGCTATTACTAATGTAAACCATACAATGGTGTTATTAATAATTTACCATGGTGTTATTACTAATGTAAACCATACCATGGTGTTATTACTAATGTAAACCATACCATGGTGTTATTACTAATGTACCATGGTGTTATTACTAATGTACCATGGTGTTATTACTAATGTAAACCATACCATGGTGTTATTACTAATGTAAACCATACCATGGTGTTATTACTAATGTACCATGGTGTTATTACTAATGTACCATGGTGTCATTACTAATGTAAACCATACCATGGTGTTATTACTAATGTAAACCATACCATGGTGTTATTACTAATGTAAACCATACCATGGTGTTATCACTAATGTACCATGGTGTTATTACTAATGTAAACCATACCATGGTGTTATTACTAATGTACCATGGTGTTATTACTAATGTAAACCATACCATGGTGTTATTACTGATGTAAACCATACCATGGTGTTATTACTAATGTAAACCATACCATGGTGTTATTACTAATGTACCATGGTGTTATTACTAATGTACCATGGTGTTATTACTAATGTAAACCATACCATGGTGTTATTGCTAATGTACCATGGTGTTATTACTAATGTACCATGGTGTTATTACTAATGTACCATGGTGTTATTACTAATGTAAACCATACCATGGTGTTATTACTAATGTAATCCATACCATGGTGTTATTACTAATGTACCATGGTGTTATTACTAATGTAAACCATACCATGGTGTTATTACTAATGTAAACCATACCATGGTGTTATTACTAATGTACTATGGTGTTATTACTAATGTAAACCATACCATGGTGTTATTACTAATGTAAACCATACCATGGTGTTATTACTAATGTAAACCATACCATGGTGTTATTACTAATGTACCATGGTGTTATTACTAATGTACCATGGTGTTATTACTAATGTAAACCATACCATGGTGTTATTACTAATGTACCATGGTGTTATTACTAATGTAAACCATACCATGGTGTTAATACTGATGTAAACCATACCATGGTGTTATCACTAATGTACCATGGTGTTATTACTATTGTACCATGGTGTTATTACTAATGTACCATGGTGTTATTACTAATGTACCATGGTGTTAATACTAATGTACTATGGTGTTATTACCAATGTAGCATGGTGTTATTACTAATGTACCATGGTGTTATTACTAATGTACCATGGTGTTATTACTAATGTACCATGGTGTTATTACTAATGTACCATGGTGTTATTACTAATGTAAACCATACCATGGTGTTATTACTAATGTAAACCATACCATGGTGTTATTACTAATGTAAACCATACCATGGTGTTATTACTAATGTACCGTGGTGTTATTACTAATGTACCATGGTGTTATTACTAATGTACCATGGTGTTAATACTAATGTACCATGGAGTTATTACTAAAGTACCATGGTGTCATTACTAATGTAAACCATACCATGGTGTTATTACTAATGTACCATGGTGTTATTACTAATGTACCATGGTGTTATTACTAATGTAAACCATACCATGGTGTTATTACTAATGTAAACCATACCATGGTGTTATTACTAATGTAAACCATACCATGGTGTTATTACTAATGTAAACCATACCATGGTGTTATTACTAATGTAAACCATACCATGGTGTTATTACTAATGTACCATGGTGTTATTACTAATGTACCATGGTGTTATTACTAATGTACCATGGTGCTAATACTAATGTACCATGGTGTTATTACTAATGTAAACCATACCATGGTGCTATTACTAATGTAAACCATACCATGGTGTTATTACTAATGTACCATGGTGTTATTACTAATGTAAACCATACCATGGTGTTATTACTAATGTAAACCATACAATAGTGTTATTACTAATGTACCATGGTGTTATTACTAATGTAAAC
The DNA here is from genome assembly GCF_029448725.1 of Salvelinus fontinalis. Lineage (NCBI taxonomy): Eukaryota > Metazoa > Chordata > Actinopteri > Salmoniformes > Salmonidae > Salvelinus > Salvelinus fontinalis. The sequence continues at coordinate 1,096,950 of NC_074677.1, forward strand.
CATACCATGGTGTTATTACTAATGGAAACCATACCATGGTGTTATTACTAATGTACCATGGTGTTATTACTAATGTACCATGGTGTTATTACTAATGTAAACCATACCATGGTGTTATTGCTAATGCACCATGGTGTTATTACTAATGTACCATGGTGTTATTACTAATGTACCATGGTGTTATTACTAATGTAAACCATACCATGGTGTTATTACTAATATAAACCATACCATGGTGTTATTACTAATGTACCATGGTGTTATTACTAATGTAAACCATACCATGGTGTTATTACTAATGTAAACCATACCATGGTGTTATTGCTAATGTACCATGGTGTTATTACTAATGTAAACCATACCATGGTGTTATTACTAATGTACCATGGTGTTATTACTAATGTAAACCATACCACTGTGTTATTACTAGTGTACCATGGTGTTATTACTAATGTAAACCATACCATGGTGTTAATACTGATGTAAACCATACCATGGTGTTATTACTAATGTACCATGGTGTTATTACTATTGTACCATGGTGTTATTACTAATGTACCATGGTGTTATTACTAATGTACCATGGTGTTATTACTAATGTACCATGGTGTAATTACTAATGTGCCATGGTGTTATTACTAATGTAAACCATACCATGGTGTTATTACTAATGTAAACCATACCATGGTGTTATTACTAATGTACCATGGTGTAATTACTAATGTACCATGGTGTTATTACTAATGTAAACCATACCATGGTGCTATTACTAATGTAAACCATACCATGGTGTTATTACTAATGTACCATGGTGTTATTACTAATGTAAACCATACCATGGTGCTATTACTAATGTAAACCATACAATGGTGTTATTAATAATTTACCATGGTGTTATTACTAATGTAAACCATACCATGGTGTTATTACTAATGTAAACCATACCATGGTGTTATTACTAATGTACCATGGTGTTATTACTAATGTACCATGGTGTTATTACTAATGTAAACCATACCATGGTGTTATTACTAATGTAAACCATACAATGGTGTTATTACTAATGTAGCATGGTGTTATTACTAATGTAAACCATACCATGGTGTTATTACTAATGTAAACCATACCATGGTGTTATTACTAATGTAAACCATACCATGGTGTTATTACTAATGTACCATGGTGTTATTACTAATGTACCATGGTGTCATTACTAATGTAAACCATACCATGGTGTTATTACTAATGTAAACCATACCATGGTGTTATTACTAATGTAAACCATACCATGGTGTTATCACTAATGTACCATGGTGTTATTACTAATGTAAACCATACCATGGTGTTATTACTAATGTACCATGGTGTTATTACTAATGTAAACCATACCATGGTGTTATTACTGATGTAAACCATACCATGGTGTTATTACTAATGTAAACCATACCATGGTGTTATTACTAATGTACCATGGTGTTATTACTAATGTACCATGGTGTTATTACTAATGTAAACCATACCATGGTGTTATTGCTAATGTACCATGGTGTTATTACTAATGTACCATGGTGTTATTACTAATGTACCATGGTGTTATTACTAATGTAAACCATACCATGGTGTTATTACTAATGTAATCCATACCATGGTGTTATTACTAATGTACCATGGTGTTATTACTAATGTAAACCATACCATGGTGTTATTACTAATGTAAACCATACCATGGTGTTATTACTAATGTACTATGGTGTTATTACTAATGTAAACCATACCATGGTGTTATTACTAATGTAAACCATACCATGGTGTTATTACTAATGTAAACCATACCATGGTGTTATTACTAATGTACCATGGTGTTATTACTAATGTACCATGGTGTTATTACTAATGTAAACCATACCATGGTGTTATTACTAATGTACCATGGTGTTATTACTAATGTAAACCATACCATGGTGTTAATACTGATGTAAACCATACCATGGTGTTATTACTAATGTACCATGGTGTTATTACTATTGTACCATGGTGTTATTACTAATGTACCATGGTGTTATTACTAATGTACCATGGTGTTAATACTAATGTACTATGGTGTTATTACCAATGTAGCATGGTGTTATTACTAATGTACCATGGTGTTATTACTAATGTACCATGGTGTTATTACTAATGTACCATGGTGTTATTACTAATGTACCATGGTGTTATTACTAATGTAAACCATACCATGGTGTTATTACTAATGTAAACCATACCATGGTGTTATTACTAATGTAAACCATACCATGGTGTTATTACTAATGTACCATGGTGTTATTACTAATGTACCATGGTGTTATTACTAATGTACCATGGTGTTAATACTAATGTACCATGGAGTTATTACTAAAGTACCATGGTGTCATTACTAATGTAAACCATACCATGGTGTTATTACTAATGTACCATGGTGTTATTACTAATGTACCATGGTGTTATTACTAATGTAAACCATACCATGGTGTTATTACTAATGTAAACCATACCATGGTGTTATTACTAATGTAAACCATACCATGGTGTTATTACTAATGTAAACCATACCATGGTGTTATTACTAATGTAAACCATACCATGGTTTTATTACTAATGTACCATGGTGTTATTACTAATGTACCATGGTGTTATTACTAATGTACCATGGTGCTAATACTAATGTACTATTGTGTTATTACTAATGTAAACCATACCATGGTGTTATTACTAATGTACCATGGTGTTATTACTAATGTACCATGGTGTTATTACTAATGTACCATGGTGTTATTACTAATGTACCATGGTGTTATTACTAATGTACCATGGTGTTATTACTAATGTAAACCATACCATGGTGTCATTACAAATGTACCATGGTGTTATTACTAATGTACCATGGTGTAATTACTAATGTAAACCATACCAAGGTGTTATTACTAATGTACCATGGTGTTATTACTAATGTACCATGGTGTTATTACTAATGTAAACCATACCATGGTGTTATTACTAATGTAAACCATACCATGGTGTTATTACTAATGTACCATGGTGTTATTACTAATGTACCATGGTGTTATTACTAATGTAAACCATACCATGGTGTTATTACTAATGTACCATGGTGTTATTACTAATGTACCATGGTGTTATTACTAATGTAAACCATACCATGGTGTTATTACTAATGTAAACCATACCATGGTGTTATTACTAATGTAAACCATACCATGGTGTTATTACTAATGTAAACCATACCATGGTGTTATTACTAATGTACCATGGTGTTAGTACTAATGTAAACCATACCATGGTGTTATTACTAATGTAAACCATACCATGGTGTTATTACTAATGTAAACCATACCATAGTGTAATTACCAATGTAAACCACACCATGGTGTTATTACTAATGTACCATGGTGTTATTACTAATGTACCATGGTGTTATTACTAATGTACCATGGTGTTATTACTAATGTAAACCATACCATGGTGTTATTACTAATGTAAACCATACCATGGTGTTATTACTAATGTAAACCATACCATGGTGTTATTACTAATGTAAACCATACCATGGTGTTATTACTAATGTACCATGGTGTTATTACTAATGTACCATGGTGTTATTACTAATGTAAACCATACCATGGTGTTATTACTAATGTAAACCATACCATGGTGTGATTACTAATGTACTATGGTGTTATTACTAATGTAAACCATACCATGGTGTTATTACTAATGTAAACCATACCATGGTGTTATTACTAATGTACCATGGTGTTATTACTAATGTAAACCATACCATGGTGTTATTACTAATGTAAACCATACCATGGTGTTATTACTAATGTACCATGGTGTTATTACTAATGTACCATGGTGTTATTACTAATGTAAACCATACCATGGTGTTATTACTAATGTAAACCATACCATGGTGTTATTACTAATGTAAACCATACCATGGTGTTATTACTAATGTACCATGGTGTTATTACTAATGTAAACCATACCATGGTGTTATTACTAATGTACCATGGTGTTATTACTAATGTAAACCATACCATGGTGTTATTACTAATGTAAACCATACCATGGTGTTATTACTAATGTACCATGGTGTTATTACTAATGTAAACCATACCATGGTGTTACTACTAATGTAAACCATACCATGGTGTTATTACTAATGTAAACCATACCATGGTGTTACTACTAATGTAAACCATACCATGGTGTTATTACTAATGTAAACCATACCATGGTGTTATTACTAATGTACCATGGTGTTATTACTAATGTAAACCATACCATGGTGTTATTACTAATGTAAACCATACCATGGTGTTATTACTAATGTACCATGGTGTTATTACTAATGTAAACCATACCATGGTGTTATTACTAATGTAAACCATACCATGGTGTTATTACTAATGTAAACCATACCATGGTGTTATTACTAATGTACCATGGTGTTATTACTAATGTACCATGGTGTTATTACTAATGTAAACCATACCATGGTGTTATTACTAATGTAAACCATACCATGGTGTTATTACTAATGTAAACCATACCATGGTGTTATTACTGATGTAAAACATACCATGGTGTTATTACTAATGTAAACCATACCATGGTGTTATTACTAATGTACCATGGTGTTATTACTAATGTACCATGGTGTTATTACTAATGTAAACCATACCATGGTGTTATTACTAATGTAAACCATACCATGGTGTTATTACTAATGTAAACCATACCATGGTGTTATTACTAATGTACCATGGTGTTATTACTAATGTAAACCATACCATGGTGTTATTACTAATGTACCATGGTGTTATTACTAATGTAAACCATACCATGGTGTTACTACTAATGTAAACCATACCATGGTGTTATTACTAATGTAAACCATACCATGGTGTTATTACTAATGTACCATGGTGTTATTACTAATGTAAACCATACCATGGTGTTATTACTAATGTAAACCATACCATGGTGTTATTACTAATGTACCATGGTGTTATTACTAATGTAAACCATACCATGGTGTTATTACTAATGTAAACCATACCATGGTGTTATTACTAATGTAAACCATACCATGGTGTTATTACTAATGTACCATGGTGTTATTACTAATGTACCATGGTGTTATTACTAATGTAAACCATACCATGGTGTTATTACTAATGTAAACCATACCATGGTGTTATTACTAATGTAAACCATACCATGGTGTTATTACAAATGTACCATGGTGTAATTACTAATGTAAACCATACCATGGTGTTATTACTAATGTACCATGGTGTTATTACTAATGTAAACCATACCATGGTGTTATTACTAATGTAAACCATACCATGGTGTTATTACTAATGTAAACCATACCATGGTGTTATTACTAATGTACCATGGTGTTATTACTAATGTACCATGGTGTTATTACTAATGTACCATGGTGTTATTACTAATGTAAACCATACCATGGTGTTATTACTAATGTAAACCATACCATTGTGTTATTACTAATGTACCATGGTGTTATTACTAATGTAAACCATACCATGGTGTTATTACTAATGTACTATGGTGTTATTACCAATGTAAACCATACCATGGTGTTATTACTAATGTAAACCATACCATGGTGTTATTACTAATGTAAACTATACCATGGTGTTATTACTAATGTACCATGGTGTTATTACTAATGTACCATGGTGTTATTACTAATGTAAACCATACCATGGTGTTAATACTGATGTAAACCATACCATGGTGTTATTACTAATGTACCATGGTGTTATTACTAATGTACCATGGTGTTATTACTAATGTACCATGGTGTTAATACTAATGTACTATGGTGTTATTACCAATGTAGCATGGTGTTATTACTAATGTACCATGGTGTTATTACTAATGTACCATGGTGTTATTACTAATGTACCATGGTGTTATTACTAATGTGCCATGGTGTTATTACTAATGTAAACCATACCATGGTGTTATTACTAATGTAAACCATACCATGGTGTTATTACCAATGTAAACCATACCATGGTGTTATTACTAATGTACCATGGTGTTATTACTAATGTAAACCATACCATGGTGTTATTACTAATGTACCATGGTGTTATTACTAATGTACCATGGCGTTATTACTAATGTACCATGGTGTTATTACTAATGTAAACCATACCATGGTGTTATTACTAATGTACCATGGTGTTATTACTAATGTACCATGGTGTTATTACTAATGTAAACCATACCATGGTGTTATAACTAATGTAAACCATACCATGGTGTTATTACTAATGTAAACCATACCATGGTGTTATTACTAATGTAAACCATACCATGGTGTTATTACTAATGTAAACCATACCATGGTGTTATTACTAATGTACCATGGTGTTATTACTAATGTACCATGGTGTTATTACTAATGTACCATGGTGTTATTACTAATGTACCATGGTGTTATTACTAATGTACCATGGTGTTATTACTAATGTAAACCATACCATGGTGTTATTACTAATGTAAACCATACCATGGTGTCATTACTAATGTACCATGGTGTTATTACTAATGTACCATGGTGTAATTACTAATGTAAACCATACCAAGGTGTTATTACTAATGTACCATGGTGTTATTACTAATGTACCATGGTGTTATTACTAATGTAAACCATACCATGGTGTTATTACTAATGTAAACCATACCATGGTGTTATTACTAATGTACCATGGTGTTATTACTAATGTACCATGGTGTTATTACTAATGTAAACCATACCATGGTGTTATTACTAATGTACCATGGTGTTATTACTGATGTACCATGGTGTTATTACTAATGTAAACCATACCATGGTGTTATTACTAATGTAAACCATACCATGGTGTTATTACTAATGTAAACCATACCATGGTGTTATTACTAATGTAAACCATACCATGGTGTTATTACTAATGTACCATGGTGTTAGTACTAATGTAAACCATACCATGGTGTTATTACTAATGTAAACCATACCATGGTGTTATTACTAATGTAAACCATACCATAGTGTAATTACCAATGTAAACCACACCATGGTGTTATTACTAATGTACCATGGTGTTATTACTAATGTACCATGGTGTTATTACTAATGTACCATGGTGTTATTACTAATGTAAACCATACCATGGTGTTATTACTAATGTAAACCATACCATGGTGTTATTACTAATGTAAACCATACCATGGTGTTATTACTAATGTAAACCATACCATGGTGTTATTACTAATGTACCATGGTGTTATTACTAATGTACCATGGTGTTATTACTAATGTAAACCATACCATGGTGTTATTACTAATGTAAACCATACCATGGTGTGATTACTAATGTACTATGGTGTTATTACTAATGTAAACCATACCATGGTGTTATTACTAATGTAAACCATACCATGGTGTTATTACTAATGTACCATGGTGTTATTACTAATGTAAACCATACCATGGTGTTATTACTAATGTAAACCATACCATGGTGTTATTACTAATGTACCATGGTGTTATTACTAATGTACCATGGTGTTATTACTAATGTAAACCATACCATGGTGTTATTACTAATGTAAACCATACCATGGTGTTATTACTAATGTAAACCATACCATGGTGTTATTACTAATGTACCATGGTGTTATTACTAATGTAAACCATACCATGGTGTTATTACTAATGTACCATGGTGTTATTACTAATGTAAACCATACCATGGTGTTATTACTAATGTAAACCATACCATGGTGTTATTACTAATGTAAACCATACCATGGTGTTATTACTAATGTACCATGGTGTTATTACTAATGTACCATGGTGTTATTACTAATGTAAACCATACCATGGTGTTACTACTAATGTAAACCATACCATGGTGTTATTACTAATGTAAACCATACCATGGTGTTATTACTAATGTACCATGGTGTTATTACTAATATAAACCATACCATGGTGTTATTACTAATGTAAACCATACCATGGTGTTATTACTAATGTACCATGGTGTTATTACTAATGTAAACCATACCATGGTGTTATTACTAATGTAAACCATACCATGGTGTTATTACTAATGTAAACCATACCATGGTGTTATTACTAATATACCATGGTGTTATTACTAATGTACCATGGTGTTATTACTAATGTAAACCATACCATGGTGTTATTACTAATGTAAACCATACCATGGTGTTATTACTAATGTAAACCATACCATGGTGTTATTACTAATGTACCATGGTGTAATTACTAATGTAAACCATACCATGGTGTTATTACTAATGTACCATGGTGTTATTACTAATGTAAACCATACCATGGTGTTATTACTAATGTAAACCATACCATGGTGTTATTACTAATGTAAACCATACCATGGTGTTATTACTAATGTACCATGGTGTTATTACTAATGTACCATGGTGTTATTACTAATGTACCATGGTGTTATTACTAATGTAAACCATACCATGGTGTTATTACTAATGTAAACCATACCATTGTGTTATTACTAATGTACCATGGTGTTATTACTAATGTAAACCATACCATGGTGTTATTACTAATGTACTATGGTGTTATTACCAATGTAAACCATACCATGGTGTTATTACTAATGTAAACCATACCATGGTGTTATTACTAATGTAAACTATACCATGGTGTTATTACTAATGTACCATGGTGTTATTACTAATGTACCATGGTGTTATTACTAATGTAAACCATACCATGGTGTTAATACTGATGTTAACCATACCACGGTTTTATTACTAATGTACCATGGTGTTATTACTAATGTACCATGGTGTTATTACTAATGTATCATGGTGTTAATACTAATGTACTATGGTGTTATTACCAATGTAGCATGGTGTTATTACTAATGTACCATGGTGTTATTACTAATGTACCATGGTGTTATTACTAATGTACCATGGTGTTATTACTAATGTGCCATGGTGTTATTACTAATGTAAACCATACCATGGTGTTATTACTAATGTAAACCATACCATGGTGTTATTACCAATGTAAACCATACCATGGTGTTATTACTAATGTACCATGGTGTTATTACTAATGTAAACCATACCATGGTGTTATTACTAATGTACCATGGTGTTATTACTAATGTACCATGGTGTTATTACTAATGTACCATGGTGTTATTACTAATGTAAACCATACCATGGTGTTATTACTAATGTAAACCATACCATGGTGTTATTACTAATGTACCATGGTGTTATTACTAATGTAAACCATACCGTGGTGTTATTACTAATGTAAACCATACCATTGTGTTATTACTAATGTACCATGGTTTATTACTAATGTAAACCATACCATGGTGTTATTACTAATGTACCATGGTGTTATTACTAATGTAAACCATACCATGGTGTTATTACTAATGTACTATGGTGTTATTACTAATGTAAACTATACCATGGTGTTATTACTAATGTACCATGTTGTTATTACTAATGTAAACCATACCATGGTGTTAATACTGATGTAAACAATACCATGGTGTTATTACTAATGTACCATGGTGTTATTACTAATGTACCATGGTGTTATTACTAATGTACCATGGTGCTATTACTAATGTGCCATGGTGTTATTACTAATGTAAACCATACCATGGTGTTATTACTAATGTAAACCATACCATGGTGTTATTACCAATGTAAACCATACCATGGTGTTATTACTAATTAACCATGGTGTTATTACTAATGTACCATGGTGTTATTACTAATGTACCATGGTGTTAATACTAATGTACCATGGTGTTATTACTAAAGTACCATGGTGTCATTACTAATGTAAACCATACCATGGTGTTATTACTAATGTACCATGGTGTTATTACTAATGTACCATGGTGTTATTACTAATGTAAACAATACCATGGTGTTATTACTAATGTAAACCATACCATGGTGTTATTACTAATGTAAACCATACCGTGGTGTTATTACTAATGTACCATGGTGTTATTACTAATGTACCATGGTGTTATTACTAATGTACCATGGTGTTATTACTAATGTAAACGATACCATGGTGTTATTACTAATGTAAACCATACCATTGTGTTATTACTAATGTACCATGGTGTTATTACTAATGTAAACCATACCATGGTGTTATTACTAATGTACCATGGTGTTATTACTAATGTAAACCATACCATGGTGTTATTACTAATGTACTATGGTGTTATTACCAATGTAAACCATACCATGGTGTTATTACTAATGTAAACCATACCATGGTGTTATTACTAATGTAAACTATACCATGGTGTTATTACTAATGTACCATGGTGTTATTACTAATGTACCATGGTGTTATTACTAATGTAAACCATACCATGGTGTTAATACTGATGTAAACCATACCATGGTGTTATTACTAATGTACCATGGTGTTTTTACTAATGTACCATGGTGTTATTACTAATGTACCATGGTGTTATTACTAATGTACCATGGTGTTATTACTAATGTGCCATGGTGTTATTACTAATGTAAACCATACCATGGTGTTATTACTAATGTAAACCATACCATGGTGTTATTACCAATGTAAACCATACCATGGTGTTATTACTAATGTACCATGGTGTTATTACTAATGTAAACCATACCATGGTGTTATTACTAATGTACCATGGTGTTATTACTAATGTACCATGGTGTTATTACTAATGTACCATGGTGTTATTACTAATGTAAACCATACCATGGTGTTATTACTAATGTAAACCATACCATGGTGTTATTACTAATGTACCATGGTGTTATTACTAATGTAAACCATACCATGGTGTTATTACTAATGTAAACCATACCATTGTGTTATTACTAATGTACCATGGTTTATTACTAATGTAAACCATACCATGGTGTTATTACTAATGTAAACCATACCATGGTGTTATTACTAATGTACCATGGTGTTATTACTAATGTAAACCATACCATGGTGTTATTACTAATGTAAACCATACCATTGTGTTATTACTAATGTACCATGGTTTATTACTAATGTAAACCATACCATGGTGTTATTACTAATGTACCATGGTGTTATTACTAATGTAAACCATACCATGGTGTTATTACTAATGTACTATGGTGTTATTACTAATGTAAACTATACCATGGTGTTATTACTAATGTACCATGGTGTTATTACTAATGTAAACCATACCATGGTGTTAATACTGATGTAAACCATACCATGGTGTTATTACTAATGTACCATGGTGTTATTACTAATGTACCATGGTGTTATTACTAATGTACCATGGTGTTTTTACTAATGTACCATGGAGTTAATACTAATGTACTATGGTGTTATTACCAATGTAGCATGGTGTTATTACTAATGTACCATGGTGTTATTACTAATGTACCATGGTGTTATTACTGATGTACCATGGTGTTATTACTAATGTGCCATGGTGTTATTACTAATGTAAACCATACCATGGTGTTTTTACTAATGTAAACCATACCATGGTGTTATTACCAATGTAAACCATACCATGGTGTTATTACTAATTAACCATGGTGTTATTACTAATGTACCATGGTGTTATTACTAATGTACCATGGTGTTAATACTAATGTACCATGGTGTTATTACTAAAGTACCATGGTGTCATTACTAATGTAAACCATACCATGGTGTTATTACTAATGTACCATGGTGTTATTACTAATGTACCATGGTGTTATTACTAATGTAAACCATACCATGGTGTTATTACTAATGTAAACCATACCATGGTGTTATTACTAATGTAAACCATACCATGGTGTTATTACTAATGTAAACCATACCATGGTGTTATTACTAATGTAAACCATACCATGGTGTTATTACTAATGTACCATGGTGTTATTACTAATGTACCATGGTGTTATTACTAATGTACCATGGTGTTATTACTAATGTACCATGGTGTTAATACTAATGTACTATGGTGTTATTACTAATGTAAACCATACCATGGTGTTATTACTAATGTAAACCATACCATGGTGTTATTACTAATGTACCATGCTGTTATTACTAATGTACCATGGTGTTATTACTAATGTACCATGGTGTTATTACTAATGTACCATGGTGTTATTACTAATGTAAACCATACCATGGTGTTATTACTAATGTAAACCATACCATGGTGTTATTACTAATGTAAACCATACCATGGTGTTATTACTAATGTACCATGGTGATATTACTAATGTAAACCATACCATGGTGTTATTACTAATGTAAACCATACCAAGGTGTTATTACTAATGTACCATGGTGTTATTACTAATGTACCATGGTGTTATTACTAATGTAAACCATACCATGGTGTTATTACTAATGTAAACCATACCATGGTGTTATTACTAATGTACCATGGTGTTATTACTAATGCACCATGGTGTTATTACTAATGTAAACCATACCATGGTGTTATTACTAATGTACCATGGTGTTATTACTAATGTACCATGGTGTTATTACTAATGTAAACCATACCATGGTGTTATTACTAATGTAAACCATACCATGGTGTTATTACTAATGTAAACCATACCATGGTGTTATTACTAATGTACCATGGTGTTATTACTAATGTAAACCATACCATGGTGTTATTACTAATGTAAACCATACCATGGTGTTATTACTAATGTAACCCATACCATGGTGTAAATACCAATGTAAACCACACCATGGTGTTATTACTAATGTACCATGGTGTTATTACTAATGTACCATGGTGTTAATACTAATGTACCATGGTGTTATTACTAATGTAAACCATACCATGGTGTTATTACTAATGTAAACCATACCTTGGTGTTATTACTAATGTAAACCATACCATGGTGTTATTACTAATGTAAACCATACCATGGTGTTATTACTAATGTACCATGGTGTTATTACTAATGTACCATGGTGTTATTACTAATGTAAACCACACCATGGTGTTATTACTAATGTACCATGGTGTTATTACTAATGTACCATGGTGTTATTACTAATGTAAACCATACCATGGTGTTATTACTAATGTACCATGGTGTTATTACTAATGTACCATGGTGTTATTACTAATGTAAACCATACCATGGTGTTATTACTAATGTAAACCATACCATGGTGTTATTACTAATGTAAACCATACCATGGTGTTATTACTAATGTACCATGGTGTTATTACTAATGTAAACCATACCATGGTGTTATTACTAATGTAAACCATACCATGGTGTTATTACTAATGTAAACCATACCATGGTGTAATTACCAATGTAAACCACACCATGGTGTTATTACTAATGTACCATGGTGTTATTACTAATGTACCATGGTGTTAATACTAATGTACCATGGTGTTATTACTAATGTAAACCATACCATGGTGTTATTACTAATGTAAACCATACCTTGGTGTTATTACTAATGTAAACCATACCATGGTGTTATTACTAATGTACCATGGTGTTATTACTAATGTACCATGGTGTTATTACTAATGTACCATGGTGTTATTACTAATGTAAACCATACCATGGTGTTATTACTAATGTAAACCATACCATGGTGTTATTACTAATGTACCATGGTGTTATTACTAATGTAAACCATACCATGGTGTTATTACTAATGTAAACCATACCATTGTGTTATTACTAATGTACCATGGTTTATTACTAATGTAAACCATACCATGGTGTTATTACTAATGTAAACCATACCATGGTGTTATTACTAATGTACCATGGTGTTATTACTAATGTAAACCATACCATGGTGTTATTACTAATGTAAACCATACCATTGTGTTATTACTAATGTACCATGGTGTTATTACTAATGTAAACCATACCATGGTGTTATTACTAATGTACCATGGTGTTATTACTAATGTAAACCATACCATGGTGTTATTACTAATGTACTATGGTGTTATTACTAATGTAAACTATACCATGGTGTTATTACTAATGTACCATGGTGTTATTACTAATGTAAACCATACCATGGTGTTAATACTGATGTAAACCATACCATGGTGTTATTACTAATGTACCATGGTGTTATTACTAATGTACCATGGTGTTATTACTAATGTACCATGGTGTTTTTACTAATGTACCATGGAGTTAATACTAATGTACTATGGTGTTATTACCAATGTAGCATGGTGTTATTACTAATGTACCATGGTGTTATTACTAATGTACCATGGTGTTATTACTGATGTACCATGGTGTTATTACTAATGTGCCATGGTGTTATTACTAATGTAAACCATACCATGGTGTTTTTACTAATGTAAACCATACCATGGTGTTATTACCAATGTAAACCATACCATGGTGTTATTACTAATTAACCATGGTGTTATTACTAATGTACCATGGTGTTATTACTAATGTACCATGGTGTTAATACTAATGTACCATGGTGTTATTACTAAAGTACCATGGTGTCATTACTAATGTAAACCATACCATGGTGTTATTACTAATGTACCATGGTGTTATTACTAATGTACCATGGTGTTATTACTAATGTAAACCATACCATGGTGTTATTACTAATGTAAACCATACCATGGTGTTATTACTAATGTAAACCATACCATGGTGTTATTACTAATGTAAACCATACCATGGTGTTATTACTAATGTAAACCATACCATGGTGTTATTACTAATGTACCATGGTGTTATTACTAATGTACCATGGTGTTATTACTAATGTACCATGGTGTTATTACTAATGTACCATGGTGTTAATACTAATGTACTATGGTGTTATTACTAATGTAAACCATACCATGGTGTTATTACTAATGTAAACCATACCATGGTGTTATTACTAATGTACCATGCTGTTATTACTAATGTACCATGGTGTTATTACTAATGTACCATGGTGTTATTACTAATGTACCATGGTGTTATTACTAATGTAAACCATACCATGGTGTTATTACTAATGTAAACCATACCATGGTGTTATTACTAATGTAAACCATACCATGGTGTTATTACTAATGTACCATGGTGATATTACTAATGTAAACCATACCATGGTGTTATTACTAATGTAAACCATACCAAGGTGTTATTACTAATGTACCATGGTGTTATTACTAATGTACCATGGTGTTATTACTAATGTAAACCATACCATGGTGTTATTACTAATGTAAACCATACCATGGTGTTATTACTAATGTACCATGGTGTTATTACTAATGCACCATGGTGTTATTACTAATGTAAACCATACCATGGTGTTATTACTAATGTACCATGGTGTTATTACTAATGTACCATGGTGTTATTACTAATGTAAACCATACCATGGTGTTATTACTAATGTAAACCATACCATGGTGTTATTACTAATGTAAACCATACCATGGTGTTATTACTAATGTACCATGGTGTTATTACTAATGTAAACCATACCATGGTGTTATTACTAATGTAAACCATACCATGGTGTTATTACTAATGTAACCCATACCATGGTGTAAATACCAATGTAAACCACACCATGGTGTTATTACTAATGTACCATGGTGTTATTACTAATGTACCATGGTGTTAATACTAATGTACCATGGTGTTATTACTAATGTAAACCATACCATGGTGTTATTACTAATGTAAACCATACCTTGGTGTTATTACTAATGTAAACCATACCATGGTGTTATTACTAATGTAAACCATACCATGGTGTTATTACTAATGTACCATGGTGTTATTACTAATGTACCATGGTGTTATTACTAATGTAAACCACACCATGGTGTTATTACTAATGTACCATGGTGTTATTACTAATGTACCATGGTGTTATTACTAATGTAAACCATACCATGGTGTTATTACTAATGTACCATGGTGTTATTACTAATGTACCATGGTGTTATTACTAATGTAAACCATACCATGGTGTTATTACTAATGTAAACCATACCATGGTGTTATTACTAATGTAAACCATACCATGGTGTTATTACTAATGTACCATGGTGTTATTACTAATGTAAACCATACCATGGTGTTATTACTAATGTAAACCATACCATGGTGTTATTACTAATGTAAACCATACCATGGTGTAATTACCAATGTAAACCACACCATGGTGTTATTACTAATGTACCATGGTGTTATTACTAATGTACCATGGTGTTAATACTAATGTACCATGGTGTTATTACTAATGTAAACCATACCATGGTGTTATTACTAATGTAAACCATACCTTGGTGTTATTACTAATGTAAACCATACCATGGTGTTATTACTAATGTAAACCATACCATGGTGTTATTACTAATGTACCATGGTGTTATTATTAATGTACCATGGTGTTATTACTAATGTAAACCATACCATGGTGTTATTACTAATGTAAACCATACCATGGTGTGATTACTAATGTACTATGGTGTTATTACTAATGTAAACCATACCATGGTGTTATTACTAATGTAAACCATACCATGGTGTTATTACTAATGTACCATGGTGTTATTACTAATGTAAACCATACCATGGTGTTATTACTAATGTAAACCATACCATGGTGTTATTACTAATGTAACATGGTGTTATTACTAATGTACCATGGTGTTATTACTAATGTAAACCATACCATGGTGTTATTACTAATGTAAACCATACCATGGTGTTATTACTAATGTAAACCATACCATGGTGTTATTACTAATGTACCATGGTGTTATTACTAATGTAAACCATACCATGGTGTTATTACTAATGTACCATGGTGTTATTACTAATGTAAACCATACCATGGTGTTATTACTAATGTAAACCATACCATGGTGTTATTACTAATGTAAACCATACCGTGGTGTTATTACTAATGTACCATGGTGTTATTACTAATGTACCATGGTGTTATTACTAATGTACCATGGTGTTATTACTAATGTAAACGATACCATGGTGTTATTACTAATGTAAACCATACCATTGTGTTATTACTAATGTACCATGGTGTTATTACTAATGTAAACCATACCATGGTGTTATTACTAATGGACTATGGTGTTATTACCAATGTAAACCATACCATGGTGTTATTACTAATGTAAACCATACCATGGTGTTATTACTAATGTAAACTATACCATGGTGTTATTACTAATGTACCATGGTGTTATTACTAATGTACCATGGTGTTATTACTAATGTAAACCATACCATGGTGTTAATACTGATGTAAACCATACCATGGTGTTATTACTAATGTACCATGGTGTTATTACTAATGTACCATGGTGTTATTACTAATGTACCATGGTGTTAATACTAATGTACTATGGTGTTATTACCAATGTAGCATGGTGTTATTACTAATGTACCATGGTGTTATTACTAATGTACCATGGTGTTATTACTAATGTACCATGGTGTTATTACTAATGTACCATGGTGTTATTACTAATGTGCCATGGTGTTATTACTAATGTAAACCATACCATGGTGTTATTACTAATGTAAACCATACCATGGTGTTATTACCAATGTAAACCATACCATGGTGTTATTACTAATGTACCATGGTGTTATTACTAATGTAAACCATACCATGGTGTTATTACTAATGTACCATGGTGTTATTACTAATGTACCATGGTGTTATTACTAATGTACCATGGTGTTATTACTAATGTAAACCATACCATGGTGTTATTACTAATGTAAACCATACCATGGTGTTATTACTAATGTACCATGGTGTTATTACTAATGTAAACCATACCATGGTGTTATTACTAATGTAAACCACACCATTGTGTTATTACTAATGTACCATGGTTTATTACTAATGTAAACCATACCATGGTGTTATTACTAATGTGCCATGGTGTTATTACTAATGTAAACCATACCATGGTGTTATTACTAATGTACTATGGTGTTATTACTAATGTAAACTATACCATGGTGTTATTACTAATGTACCATGGTGTTATTACTAATGTAAACCATACCATGGTGTTAATACTGATGTAAACCATACCATGGTGTTATTACTAATGTACCATGGTGTTATTACTAATGTACCATGGTGTTATTACTAATGTACCATGGTGTTTTTATTAATGTACCATGGAGTTAATACTAATGTACTATGGTGTTATTACCAATGTAGCATGGTGTTATTACTAATGTACCATGGTGTTATTACTAATGTACCATGGTGTTATTACTAATGTACCATGGTGTTACTACTAATGTGCCATGGTGTTATTACTAATGTAAACCATACCATGGTGTTATTACTAATGTAAACCATACCATGGTGTTATTACCAATGTAAACCATACCATGGTGTTATTACTAATTAACCATGGTGTTATTACTAATGTACCATGGTGTTATTACTAATGTACCATGGTGTTAATACTAATGTACCATGGTGTTATTACTAAAGTACCATGGTGTCATTACTAATGTAAACCATACCATGGTGTTATTACTAATGTACCATGGTGTTATTACTAATGTACCATGGTGTTATTACTAATGTAAACCATACCATGGTGTTATTACTAATGTAAACCATACCATGGTGTTATTACTAATGTAAACCATACCATGGTGTTATTACTAATGTAAACCATTCCATGGTGTTATTACTAATGTAAACCATACCATGGTGTTATTACTAATGTACCATGGTGTTATTACTAATGTACCATGGTGTTATTACTAATGTACCATGGTGTTAATACTAATGTACTATGGTGTTATTACTAATGTAAACCATACCATGGTGTTATTACTAATGTAAACCATACCATGGTGTTATTACTAATGTACCATGGTGTTATTACTAATGTACCATGGTGTTATTACTAATGTACCATGGTGTTATTACTAATGTACCATGGTGTTATTACTAATGTAAACCATACCATGGTGTTATTACTAATGTAAACCATACCATGGTGTTATTACTAATGTACCATGGTGATATTACTAATGTAAACCATACCATGGTGTTATTACTAATGTAAACCATACCAAGGTGTTATTACTAATGTACCATGGTGTTATTACTAATGTACCATGGTGTTATTACTAATGTAAACCATACCATGGTGTTATTACTAATGTAAACCATACCATGGTGTTATTACTAATGTACCATGGTGTTATTACTAATGCACCATGGTGTTATTACTAATGTAAACCATACCATGGTGTTATTACTAATGTACCATGGTGTTATTACTAATGTACCATGGTGTTATTACTAATGTAAACCATACCATGGTGTTATTACTAATGTAAACCATACCATGGTGTTATTACTAATGTAAACCATACCATGGTGTTATTACTAATGTACCATGGTGTTATTACTAATGTAAACCATACCATGGTGTTATTACTAATGTAAACCATACCATGGTGTTATTACTAATGTAACCCATACCATGGTGTAATTACCAATGTAAACCACACCATGGTGTTATTACTAATGTACCATGGTGTTATTACTAATGTACCATGGTGTTAATACTAATGTACTATGGTGTTATTACAAATGTAAACCATACCATGGTGTTATTACTAATGTAAACCATACCTTGGTGTTATTACTAATGTAAACCATACCATGGTGTTATTACTAATGTAAACCATACCATGGTGTTATTACTAATGTACCATGGTGTTATTACTAATGTACCATGGTGTTATTACTAATGTAAACCATACCATGGTGTTATTACTAATGTACCATGGTGTTATTACTAATGTACCATGGTGTTATTACTAATGTAAACCATACCATGGTGTTATTACTAATGTAAACCATACCATGGTGTTATTACTAATGTAACCCATACCATGGTGTAATTACCAATGTAAACCACACCATGGTGTTATTACTAATGTACCATGGTGTTATTACTAATGTACCATGGTGTTAATACTAATGTACCATGGTGTTATTACTAATGTACCATGGTGTTATTACTAATGTAAACCATACCATGGTGTTATTACTAATGTAAACCATACCATGGTGTTATTACTAATGTAACCCATACCATGGTGTAATTACCAATGTAAACCACACCATGGTGTTATTACTAATGTACCATGGTGTTATTACTAATGTACCATGGTGTTAATACTAATGTACCATGGTGTTATTACTAATGTAAACCATACCATGGTGTTATTACTAATGTAAACCATACCTTGGTGTTATTACTAATGTAAACCATACCATGGTGTTATTACTAATGTAAACCATACCATGGTGTTATTACTAATGTACCATGGTGTTATTACTAATGTACCATGGTGTTATTACTAATGTAAACCATACCATGGTGTTATTACTAATGTACCATGGTGTTATTACTAATGTACCATGGTGTTATTACTAATGTAAACCATACCATGGTGTTATTACTAATGTACCATGGTGTTATTACTAATGTACCATGGTGTTATTACTAATGTAAACCATACCATGGTGTTATTACTAATGTAAACCATACCATGGTGTTATTACTAATGTAAACCATACCATGGTGTTATTACTAATGTACCATGGTGTTATTACTAATGTAAACCATACCATGGTGTTATTACTAATGTAAACCATACCATGGTGTTATTACTAATGTAAACCATACCATGGTGTAATTACCAATGTAAACCACACCATGGTGTTATTACTAATGTACCATGGTGGTATTACTAATGTACCATGGTGTTAATACTAATGTACCATGGTGTTATTACTAATGTAAACCATACCATGGTGTTATTACTAATGTAAACCATACCTTGGTGTTATTACTAATGTAAACCATACCATGGTGTTATTACTAATGTAAACCATACCATGGTGTTATTACTAATGTACCATGGTGTTATTACTAATGTACCATGGTGTTATTACTAATGTAAACCATACCATGGTGTTATTACTAATGTAAACCATACCATGGTGTGATTACTAATGTACTATGGTGTTATTACTAATGTAAACCATACCATGGTGTTATTACTAATGTAAACCATACCATGGTGTTATTACTAATGTACCATGGTGTTATTACTAATGTAAACCATACCATGGTGTTATTACTAATGTAAACCATACCATGGTGTTATTACTAATGTACCATGGTGTTATTACTAATGTACCATGGTGTTATTACTAATGTAAACCATACCATGGTGTTATTACTAATGTAAACCATACCATGGTGTTATTACTAATGTAAACCATACCATGGTGTTATTACTAATGTACCATGGTGTTATTACTAATGTAAACCATACCATGGTGTTATTACTAATGTACCATGGTGTTATTACTAATGTAAACCATACCATGGTGTTATTACTAATGTAAACCATACCATGGTGTTATTACTAATGTAAACCATACCATGGTGTTATTACTAATGTACCATGGTGTTATTACTAATGTACCATGGTGTTATTACTATTGTAAACCATACCATGGTGTTACTACTAATGTAAACCATACCATGGTGTTATTACTAATGTAAACCATACCATGGTGTTATTACTAATGTACCATGGTGTTATTACTAATGTTAACCATACAATGGTGTTATTACTAATGTAAACCATACCATGGTGTTATTACTAATGTAAACCATACCATGGTGTTATTACTAATGTACCATGGTGTTATTACTAATGTACCATGGTGTTATTACTAATGTAAACCATACCATGGTGTTATTACTAATGTAAACCATACCATGGTGTTATTACTAATGTAAACCATACCATGGTGTTATTACTAATGTACCATGGTGTTATTACTAATGTAAACCATACCATGGTGTTATTACTAATGTAAACCATACCATGGTGTTATTACTAATGTAAACCATACCATGGTGTTATTACTAATGTACCATGGTGTTATTACTAATGTACCATGGTGCTATTACTAATGTACCATGGTGTTATTACTAATGTACGATGGTGTTATTACTAATGTAAACCATACCATGGTGTTATTACTAATGTAAACCATACCATTGTGTTATTACTAATGTACCATGGTGTTATTACTAATGTAAACCATACCATGGTGTTATTACTAATGTACCATGGTGTTATTACTAATGTAAACCATACCATGGTGTTATTACTAATGTACTATGGTGTTATTACTAATGTAAACCATACCATGGTGTTATTACTAATGTAAACCATACCATGGTGTTATTACTAATGTAAACTATACCATGGTGTTATTACTAATGTACCATGGTGTTATTACTAATGTACCATGGTGTTATTACTAATGTAAACCCTACCATGGTGTTAATACTGATGTAAACCATACCATGGTGTTATTACTAATGTACCATGGTGTTATTACTAATGTACCATGGTGTTATTACTAATGTACCATGGTGTTATTACTAATGTACCATGGTGTTAATACTAATGTACTATGGTGTTATTACCAATGTAGCATGGTGTTATTACTAATGTACCATGGTGTTATTACTAATGTACCATGGTGTTATTACTAATGTACCATGGTGTTATTACTAATGTGCCATGGTGTTATTACTAATGTAAACCATACCATGGTGTTATTACTAATGTAAACCATACCATGGTGTTATTACCAATGTAAACCATACCATGGTGTTATTACTAATGTACCATGGTGTTATTACTAATGTAAACCATACCATGGTGTTATTACTAATGTACCATGGTGTTATTACTAATGTAAACCATACCATGGTGTTATTACTAATGTAAACCATACCATGGTGTTATTACTAATGTAAACCATACCATGGTGTTATTACTAATGTACCATGGTGTTATTACTAATGTACCATGGTGTTATTACTAATGTAAACCATACCATGGTGTTACTACAAATGTAAACCATACCATGGTGTTATTACTAATGTAAACCATACCATGGTGTTATTACTAATGTACCATGGTGTTATTACTAATGTAAACCATACCATGGTGTTATTACTAATGTAAACCATACCATGATGTTATTACTAATGTACCATGGTGTTTTTACTAATGTACCATGGTGTTATTACTAATGTAAACCATACCATGGTGTTATTACTAATGTAAACCATACCATGGTGTTATTACTAATGGAAACCATACCATGGTGTTATTACTAATGTACCATGGTGTAATTACTAATGTAAACCATACCATGGTGTTATTACTAATGTACCATGGTGTTATTACTAATGTAAACCATACCATGGTGTTATTACTAATGTAAACCATACCATGGTGTTATTACTAATGTAAACCATACCATGGTGTTATTACTAATGTACCATGGTGTTATTACTAATGTACCATTGTGTTATTACTAATGTACCATGGTGTTATTACTAATGTAAACCATACCATGGTGTTATTACTAATGTAAACCATACCATTGTTTTATTACTAATGTACCATGGTGTTATTACTAATGTAAACCATACCATGGTGTTATTACTAATGTACCATGGTGTTATTAATAATGTAAACCATACCATGGTGTTATTACTAATGTACTATGGTGTTATTACTAATGTAAACCATACCATGGTGTTATTACAAATGTAAACCATACCATGGTGTTATTACTAATGTAAACTATACCATGGTGTTATTACTAATGTACCATGGTGTTATTACTAATGTACCATGGTGTTATTACTAATGTAAACCATACCATGGTGTTAATACTGATGTAAACCATACCATGGTGTTATTACTAATGTACCATGGTGTTATTACTAATGTACCATGGTGTTATTACTAATGTACCATGGTGTTATTACTAATGTACCATGGTGTTAATACTAATGTACTATGGTGTTATTACCAATGTAGCATAGTGTTATTACTAATGTACCATGGTGTTATTACTAATGTACCATGGTGTTATTACTAATGTACCATGGTGTTATTACTATTGTGCCATGGTGTTATTACTAATGTAAACCATACCATGGTGATATTACTAATGTAAACCATACCATGGTGTTATTACCAATGTAAACCATACCATGGTGTTATTACTAATGTACCATGGTGTTATTACTAATGTAAATCATACCATGGTGTTATTACTAATGTACCATGGTGTTATTACTAATGTAAACCATACCATGGTGTTATTACTAAAGTAAACCATACCATGGTGTTATTACTAATGTACCATGGTGTTATTACTAATGTAAACCATACCATGGTGTTATTACTAATGTAAACCATACCATTGTGTTATTACTAATGTACCATGGGGTTATTACTAATGTAAACCATACCATGGTGTTGTTACTAATGTACCATGGTGTTATTACTAATGTAAACCATACCATGGTGTTATTACTAATGTACTATGGTGTTATTACTAATGTAAACTATACCATGGTGTTATTACTAATGTACCATGGTGTTATTACTAATGTAAACCATACCATGGTGTTAATACTGATGTAAACCATACCATGTTGTTATTACTAATGTACCATGGTGTTATTACTAATGTAAACCATACCATGGTGTTATTACTAATGTACCATGGTGTTATTACTAATGTAAACCATACCATGGTGTTATTACTAATGTAAACCATACCATGGTGTTATTACTAATGTAAACCATACCATGGTGTTATTACTAATGTACCATGGTGTTATTACTAATGTACCATGGTGTTATTACTAATGTACCATGGTGTTATTACTAATGTAAACCATACCATGGTGTTATTACTAATGTAAACCATACCATTGTGTTATTACTAATGTACCATGGTGTTATTACTAATGTAAACCATACCATGGTGTTATTACTAATGTACCATGGTGTTATTAATAATGTAAACCATACCATGGTGTTATTACTAATGTACTATGGTGTTATTACTAATGTAAACCATACCATGGTGTTATTACAAATGTAAACCATACCATGGTGTTATTACTAATGTAAACTATACCATGGTGTTATTACTAATGTACCATGGTGTTATTACTAATGTACCATGGTGTTATTACTAATGTAAACCATACCATGGTGTTAATACTGATGTAAACCATACCATGGTGTTATTACTAATGTACCATGGTGTTATTACTAATGTACCATGGTGTTATTACTAATGTACCATGGTGTTATTACTAATGTACCATGGTGTTAATACTAATGTACTATGGTGTTATTACCAATGTAGCATAGTGTTATTACTAATGTACCATGGTGTTATTACTAATGTACCATGGTGTTATTACTAATGTACCATGGTGTTATTACTATTGTGCCATGGTGTTATTACTAATGTAAACCATACCATGGTGTTATTACTAATGTAAACCATACCATGGTGTTATTACCAATGTAAACCATACCATGGTGTTATTACTAATGTACCATGGTGTTATTACTAATGTAAATCATACCATGGTGTTATTACTAATGTACCATGGTGTTATTACTAATGTACCATGGTGTTATTACTAATGTACCATGGTGTTATTACTAATGTAAACCATACCATGGTGTTATTACTAAAGTAAACCATACCATGGTGTTATTACTAATGTACCATGGTGTTATTACTAATGTAAACCATACCATGGTGTTATTACTAATGTAAACCATACCATTGTGTTATTACTAATGTACCATGGGGTTATTACTAATGTAAACCATACCATGGTGTTATTACTAATGTACCATGGTGTTATTACTAATGTAAACCATACCATGGTGTTATTACTAATGTACTATGGTGTTATTACTAATGTAAACTATACCATGGTGTTATTACTAATGTACCATGGTGTTATTACTAATGTAAACCATACCATGGTGTTAATACTGATGTAAACCATACCATGGTGTTATTACTAATGTACCATGGTGTTATTACTAATGTACCATGGTGTTATTACTAATGTACCATGGTGTTTTTACTAATGTATCATGGTGTTAACCTGTTGGGGATGGGGGCGCTGTTTAGACTATTTATGCTAATGTGGCTAATTTTTTAAACGGCTTCCCACAAAATCCTTGATCGTACAATATGCATATTATTATTATTATTGGATAGAAAACAGTCTATAGTTTCTATAGGAGTTGAAATTTTGTCTCTAAGTGGAACAGAGCCCATTCTACAGCAATTTCCCTGACATGGAGTCAGATTTGAGAAACGTTGGCCACTTTTCTGAAGTCATTTAAACGGGCACTGTCGTTGCTATGACTATACGGACACTTCTTACGTCTTCCCCTGGATGCCTTTACGTGATGACGATTCCAACGGGCTCGATTGCTCGTTCACAGGCCCTACAAATGAAAAAAACCTTTAGCTAGCAAGTCTTTTCTTGCTGCGTAACGCGCGTGGAAGACACCGACCCTCTCCTGTTCCAAGCATTAGTTTAGCCTGTTATATTTCTCCGGTCATCTTTTCACTCGTTATAGGAGTTACAAACATCACAAAGTAGTTAATTTAAAGCGTTTTATAGCAATTTATATCCGTTTAGTGCGATTTTGGGACATTTATTTTTGCAACGATGTGAAAAGTTGGTCACGCTTTTCAGTTCATCCCGAACGTAGTTGACATTTCCACATGGCAAGAGGACAGCTTTCCACCAAAAGACGATTTCTCCCAAGAAAGGATCCTTTGCCCAAGATACTGATGGAAGAACAGCTCAAGGTAGGACATTTTTATTATGATAAATCGTGTTTCTGTCGAAACATTTTAGTGGCTTAGGACGCCATGTTTTTTGACGTAGCTTCGCTTGGCGCAAACTGTATTGAAAAGTAAGGATAAATTAAAAAATGTAATAACGCAATTGTATTAAGAATTAAATTGTCTATCAATCCCTGTCCACCCTATATTTTTTAGTCACGTTTATGAGTATTTATGTATAAGAGTAGATCACTGTCTAAGTGGCGCAAGGACGTTTTCTTTACCAGCTTGTCTACATTTCACATTGTCTAACCATGATTTTGGTGGCTAAATATAAACATTTTCGATCAAACTGTATATGCATGTTGTAATGTGATGTTACAGGAGTGTCATCGGAAGAATTCTGAGAAGGTTAGTGAAAAAATTAATATCTTTTGGCGATGTTGACTTTTATCGCTCACTTTGGCTAGAATCAATGCTGGGCTGCTAATTGCTATGTGCTAAGCTAATATAACGATTTATTGTGTTTTCGCTGTAAGACACTTAGAAAATCTGAAATATTGTCTGTATTCACAGGATCTGTGTCTTTCGATTCGTGTATGCTGTGTATTTTTACGAAATGTTTGATGATTAGTAGTTAGGTAAACACGTTGCTCATTGTAATTATTCTAGTCCATTTGTGATGGTGGGTGCAATTGTAAACTATGCCATCTACCTGAAATATGCACTTTTTTCTAACAAAACCTATCCCATACCATAAATATGTTATCAGACTGTCATCTAATGAGTTTTTTTGTTGGTTAGGGGCTATAAATATCTTAGTTTAGCCGAATTGGTGATGGCTACTGGTGTTGGTGGACAAATAAAAGATGGTGGAATATGCTAATGTGTTTTTAGGTAATAGATGTACATCTTTACATATTGTGTCTTCCCTGTAAAACATTTTAAAAATCGGAAATGTTGACTGGATTCATAAGATCTGTGTCTTTCATTAGCTGTATTGGACTTTAACCTGTCTAGGATCAGCGTGGCGCTAGCGGCACTCCCCCCCCCCCCCCCCACTGAAAAACCAGTGCCGCGAAATTCAAAAAAAATATTTTTTTAAAATATTTAACTTTCACACATTAAAGTCCAATACAGCTAATGAAAGACACAGATCTTATGAATCCAGTCAACATTTCCGATTTTTAAAATGTTTTACAGGGAAGACACAATATGTAAAGATGTACATCTATTACCTAAAAAACACATTAGCATATTCCACCATCTTTTATTTGTCCACCAACACCAGTAGCCATCACCAATTCGGCTAAACTAAGATATTTATAGCCCCTAACCAACAAAAAAACTCATTAGATGACAGTCTGATAACATATTTATGGTATGGGATAGGTTTTGTTAGAAAAAAGTGCATATTTCAGGTATATGGCATAGTTTACAATTGCACCCACCATCACAAATGGACTAGAATAATTACAATGAGCAACGTGTTTACCTAACTACTAATCATCAAACATTTCGTAAAAATACACAGCATACACGAATCGAAAGACACAGATCCTGTGAATACAGACAATATTTCAGATTTTCTAAGTGTCTTACAGCGAAAACACAATAAATCGTTATATTAGCTTAGCACATAGCAATTAGCAGCCCAGCATTGATTCTAGCCAAAGTGAGCGATAAAAGTCAACATCGCCAAAAGATATTAATTTTTTCACTAACCTTCTCAGAATTCTTCCGATGACACTCCTGTAACATCACATTACAACATGCATATACAGTTTGATCGAAAATGTTTATATTTAGCCACCAAAATCATGGTTAGACAATGTGAAATGTAGACAAGCTGGTAAAGAAAACGTCCTTGCGCCACTTAGACAGTGATCTACTCTTATACATAAATACTCATAAACGTGACTAAAAAATATAGGGTGGACAGGGATTGATAGACAATTTAATTCTTAATACAATTGCGTTATTACATTTTTTAATTTATCCTTACTTTTCAATACAGTTTGCGCCAAGCGAAGCTACGTCAAAAAACATGGCATCCTAAGCCACTAAAATGTTTCGACAGAAACACGATTTATCATAATAAAAATGTCCTACCTTGAGCTGTTCTTCCATCAGTATCTTGGGCAAAGGATCCTTTCTTGGGAGAAATCGTCTTTTGGTGGAAAGCTGTCCTCTTGCCATGTGGAAATGTCAACTACGTTCGGGATGAACTGAAAAGCGTGACCAACTTTTCACATCGTTGCAAAAATAAATGTCCCAAAATCGCACTAAACGGATATAAATTGCTATAAAACGCTTTAAATTAACTACTTTGTGATGTTTGTAACTCCTATAACGAGTGAAAAGATGACCGGAGAAATATAACAGGCTAAACTAACGCTTGGAACAGGAGAGGGTCGGTGTCTTCCACGCGCGTTACGCAGCAAGAAAAGACTTGCTAGCTAAAGGTTTTTTTCATTTGTAGGGCCTGTGAACGAGCAATCGAGCCCGTTGGAATCGTCATCACGTAAAGGCATCCAGGGGAAGACGTAAGAAGTGTCCGTATAGTCATAGCAACGACAGTGCCCGTTTAAATGACTTCAGAAAAGTGGCCAACGTTTCTCAAATCTGACTCCATGTCAGGGAAATTGCTGTAGAATGGGCTCTGTTCCACTTAGAGACAAAATTTCAACTCCTATAGAAACTATAGACTGTTTTCTATCCAATAATAATAATAATATGCATATTGTACGATCAAGGATTTTGTGGGAAGCCGTTTAAAAAATTAGCCACATTAGCATAAATAGTCTAAACAGCGCCCCCATCCCCAACAGGTTAATGTGTGAAAGTTAAATATTTTAAAAAAATATTTTTTTTGAATTTCGCGGCACTGGTTTTTCAGTGGGGGGGGGGGGGGAGTGCCGCTAGCGGCACGCTGATCCTAGACAGGTTAATAATAAT
This sequence comes from Salvelinus fontinalis, assembly GCF_029448725.1. Lineage (NCBI taxonomy): Eukaryota > Metazoa > Chordata > Actinopteri > Salmoniformes > Salmonidae > Salvelinus > Salvelinus fontinalis. Next base: position 1,126,849 of record NC_074677.1, read on the forward strand.
GTACTATGGTGTTATTACCAATGTAGCATGGTGTTATTACTAATGTACCATGGTGGTATTACTAATGTACCATGGTGTTATTACTAATGTACCATGGTGTTATTACTAATGTGCCATGGTGTTATTACTAATGTAAACCATACCATGGTGTTATTACTAATGTAAACCAAACCATGGTGTTATTACCAATGTAAACCATACCATGGTGTTATTACTAATTAACCATGGTGTTATTACTAATGTACCATGGTGTTATTACTAATGTACAATGGTGTTAATACTAATGTACCATGGTGTTATTACTAAAGTACCATGGTGTCATTACTAATGTAAACCATACCATGGTGTTATTACTAATGTACCATGGTGTTATTACTAATGTAAACCATACCATGGTGTTATTACTAATGTAAACCATACCATGGTGTTATTACTAATGTAAACCATACCATGGTGTTATTACTAATTTAAACCATACCATGGTGTTATTACTAATGTAAACCATACCATGGTGTTATTACTAATGTACCATGGTGTTATTACTAATGTACCATGGTGTTATTACTAATGTACCATGGTGTTAATACTAATGTACTATGGTGTTATTACTAATGTAAACCATACCATGGTGTTATTACTAATGTAAACCATACCATGGTGTTATTACTAATGTACCATGGTGTTATTACTAATGTACCATGGTGCTATTACTAATGTACCATGGTGTTATTACTAATGTACCATGGTGTTATTACTAATGTAAACCATACCATGGTGTTATTACTAATGTAAACCATACCATTGTGTTATTACTAATGTACCATGGTGTTATTACTAATGTAAACCATACCATGGTGTTATTACTAATGTACCATGGTGTTATTACTAATGTAAACCATACCATGGTGTTATTACTAATGTACTATGGTGTTATTACTAATGTAAACCGTACCATGGTGTTATTACTAATGTAAACCATACCATGGTGTTATTACTAATGTAAACTATACCATGGTGTTATTACTAATGTACCATGGTGTTATTACTAATGTACCATGGTGTTATTACTAATGTAAACCATACCATGGTGTTAATACTGATGTAAACCATACCATGGTGTTATTACTAATGTACCATGGTGTTATTACTAATGTACCATGGTGTTATCACTAATGTACCATGGTGTTATTACTAATGTACCATGGTGTTAATACTAATGTACTATGGTGTTATTACCAATGTAGCATGGTGTTATTACTAATGTACCATGGTGTTATTACTAATGTACCATGGTGTTATTACTAATGTACCATGGTGTTATTACTAATGTGCCATGGTGTTATTACTAATGTAAACCATACCATGGTGTTATTACTAATGTAAACCATACCATGGTGTTATTACCAATGTAAACCATACCATGGTGTTATTACTAATGTACCATGGTGTTATTACTAATGTAAACCATACCATGGTGTTATTACTAATGTACCATGGTGTTATTACTAATGTAAACCATACCATGGTGTTATTACTAATGTAAACCATACCATGGTGTTATTACTAATGTAAACCATACCATGGTGTTATTACTAATGTACCATGGTGTTATTACTAATGTACCATTGTGTTATTACTAATGTAAACCATACCATGGTGTTACTACTAATGTAAACCATACCATGGTGTTATTACTAATGTAAACCATACCATGGTGTTATTACTAATGTACCATGGTGTTATTACTAATGTAAACCATACCATGGTGTTATTACTAATGTAAACCATACCATGGTGTTATTACTAATGTACCATGGTGTTATTACTAATGTACCATGGTGTTATTACTAATGTAAACCATACCATGGTGTTATTACTAATGTACCATGGTGTTATTACTAATGTACCATGGTGTTATTACTAATGTAAACCATACCATGGTGTTATTACTAATGTACTATGGTGTTATTACTAATGTAAACCGTACCATGGTGTTATTACTAATGTAAACCATACCATGGTGTTATTACTAATGTAAACTATACCATGGTGTTATTACTAATGTACCATGGTGTTATTACTAATGTACCATGGTGTTATTACTAATGTAAACCATACCATGGTGTTAATACTGATGTAAACCATACCATGGTGTTATTACTAATGTACCATGGTGTTATTACTAATGTACCATGGTGTTATCACTAATGTACCATGGTGTTATTACTAATGTACCATGGTGTTAATACTAATGTACTATGGTGTTATTACCAATGTAGCATGGTGTTATTACTAATGTACCATGGTGTTATTACTAATGTACCATGGTGTTATTACTAATGTACCATGGTGTTATTACTAATGTGCCATGGTGTTATTACTAATGTAAACCATACCATGGTGTTATTACTAATGTAAACCATACCATGGTGTTATTACCAATGTAAACCATACCATGGTGTTATTACTAATGTACCATGGTGTTATTACTAATGTAAACCATACCATGGTGTTATTACTAATGTACCATGGTGTTATTACTAATGTAAACCATACCATGGTGTTATTACTAATGTAAACCATACCATGGTGTTATTACTAATGTAAACCATACCATGGTGTTATTACTAATGTACCATGGTGTTATTACTAATGTACCATTGTGTTATTACTAATGTAAACCATACCATGGTGTTACTACTAATGTAAACCATACCATGGTGTTATTACTAATGTAAACCATACCATGGTGTTATTACTAATGTACCATGGTGTTATTACTAATGTAAACCATACCATGGTGTTATTACTAATGTAAACCATACCATGGTGTTATTACTAATGTAAACCATACCATGGTGTTATTACTAATGTACCATGGTGTTATTACTAATGTACCATGATGTTATTACTAATGTAAACCATACCATGGTGTTATTACTAATGTAAACCATACCATGGTGTTATTACTAATGGAAACCATACCATGGTGTTATTACTAATGTACCATGGTGTAATTACTAATGTAAACCATACCATGGTGTTATTACTAATGTACCATGGTGTTATTACTAATGTAAACCATACCATGGTGTTATTACTAATGTAAACCATACCATGGTGTTATCACTAATGTAAACCATACCATGGTGTTATTACTAATGTACCATGGTGTTATTACTAATGTACCATGGTGTTATTACTAATGTACCATGGTGTTATTACTAATGTAAACCATACCATGGTGTTATTACTAATGTAAACCATACCATTGTGTTATTACTAATGTACCATGGTGTTATTACTAATGTAAACCATACCATGGTGTTATTACTAATGTACCATGGTGTTATTGCTAATGTAAACCATACCATGGTGTTATTACTAATGTAAACCATACCATGGTGTTATTGCTAATGTACCATGGTGTTATTACTAATGTACCATGGTGTTATTACTAAAGTACCATGGTGTCATTACTAATGTAAACCATACCATGGTGTTATTACTAATGTACCATGGTGTTATTACTAATGTACCATGGTGTTATTACTAATGTAAACCATACCACGGTGTTATTACTAATGTAAACCATGCCATGGTGTTATTACTAATGTAAACCATACCATGGTGTTATTACTAATTTAAACCATACCATGGTGTTATTACTAATGTACCATGGTGCTATTACTAATGTACCATGGTGTTATTACTAATGTACCATGGTGTTATTACTAATGTAAACCATACCATGGTGTTATTACTAATGTAAACCATACCATTGTGTTATTACTAATGTACCATGGTGTTATTACTAATGTAAACCATACCATGGGGTTATTACTAATGTACCATGGTGTTATTACTAATGTAAACCATACCATGGTGTTATTACTAATGTACTATGGTGTTATTACTAATGTAAACCATACCATGGTGTTATTACTAATGTAAACCATACCATGGTGTTATTACTAATGTAAACTATACCATGGTGTTATTACTAATGTACCATGGTGTTATTACTAATGTACCATGGTGTTATTACTAATGTAAACCATACCATGGTGTTAATACTGATGTAAACCATACCATGGTGTTATTACTAATGTACCATGGTGTTATTACTAATGTACCATGGTGTTATTACTAATGTACCATGGTGTTATTACTAATGTACCATGGTGTTATTACTAATGTACCATGGTGTTAATACTAATGTACTATGGTGTTATTACCAATGTAGCATGGTGTTATTACTAATGTACCATGGTGTTATTACTAATGTACCATGGTGTTATTACTAATGTACCATGGTGTTATTACTAATGTGCCATGGTGTTATTGCTAATGTAAACCATACCATGGTGTTATTACTAATGTAAACCATACCATGGTGTTATTACCAATGTAAACCATACCATGGTGTTATTCCTAATGTACCATGGTGTTATTACTAATGTAAACCATACCATGGTGTTATTACTAATGTACCATGGTGTTATTACTAATGTAAACCATACCATGGTGTTATTACTAATGTAAACCATACCATGGTGTTATTACTAATGTAAACCATACCATGGTGTTATTACTAATGTACCATGGTGTTATTACTAATGTACCATGGTGTTATTACTAATGTAAACCATACCATGGTGTTACTACTAATGTAAACCATACCATGGTGTTATTACTAATGTAAACCATACCATGGTGTTATTACTAATGTACCATGGTGTTATTACTAATGTAAACCATACCATGGTGTTATTACTAATGTAAACCATACCATGGTGTTATTACTAATGTAAACCATACCATGGTGTTATTACTAATGTACCATGGTGTTATTACTAATGTACCATGGTGTTATTACTAATGTAAACCATACCATGGTGTTATTACTAATGGAAACCATACCATGGTGTTATTACTAATGGAAACCATACCATGGTGTTATTACTAATGTACCATGGTGTAATTACTAATGTAAACCATACCATGGTGTTATTACTAATGTACCATGGTGTTATTACTAATGTAAACCATACCATGGTGTTATTACTAATGTAAACCATACCATGGTGTTATTACTAATGTAAACCATACCATGGTGTTATTACTAATGTACCATGGTGTTATTACTAATGTACCATGGTGTTATTACTAATGTACCATGGTGTTATTACTAATGTAAACCATACCATGGTGTTATTACTAATGTAAACCATACCATTGTGTTATTACTAATGTACCATGGTGTTATTACTAATGTAAACCATACCATGGTGTTATTACTAATGTACCATGGTGTTATTACTAATGTAAACCATACCATGGTGTTATTACTAATGTACTATGGTGTTATTACTAATGTAAACTATACCATGGTGTTATTACTAATGTACCATGGTGTTGTTACTAATGTAAACCATACCATGGTGTTAATACTGATGTAAACCATACCATGGTGTTATTACTAATGTACCATGGTGTTATTACTAATGTACCATGGTGTTATTACTAATATACCATGGTGTTTTTACTAATGTACCATGGTGTTAATACTAATTTACTATGGTGTTATTACCAATGTAGCATGGTGTTATTACTAATGTACCATGGTGTTATTACTAATGTACCATGGTGTTATTACTAATGTACCATGGTGTTATTACTAATGTGCCATGGTGTTATTACTAATGTAAACCATACCATGGTGTTATTACTAATGTAAACCATACCATGGTGTTATTACCAATGTAAACCATACCATGGTGTTATTACTAATTAACCATGGTGTTATTACTAATGTACCATGGTGTTATTACTAATGTACCATGGTGTTAATACTAATGTACCATGGTGTTATTACTAAAGTACCATGGTGTCATTACTAATGTAAACCATACCATGGTGTTATTACTAATGTACCATGGTGTTATTACTAATGTACCATGGTGTTATTACTAATGTAAACCATACCATGGTGTTATTACTAATGTAAACCATACCGTGGTGTTATTACTAATGTAAACCATACCATGGTGTTATTACTTATTTAAACCATACCATGGTGTTATTACTAATGTAAACCATACCATGGTGTTATTACTAATGTACCATGGTGTTAATACTAATGTACTATGGTGTTATTACTAATGTAAACCATACCATGGTGTTATTACTAATGTAAACCATACCATGGTGTTATTACTAATGTACCATGGTGTTATTACTAATGTACCATGGTGTTATTACTAATGTACCATAATGTTATCACTAATGTACCATGGTGTTATTACTAATGTAAACCATACCATGGTGTTATTACTAATGTAAACCATACCATGGTGTTATTACTAATGTAAACTATACCATGGTGTTATTACTAATGTACCATGGTGTTATTACTAATGTACCATGGTGTTATTACTAATGTAGACCATACCATGGTGTTAATACTGATGTAAACCATACCATGGTGTTATCACTAATGTACCATGGTGTTATTACTAATGTACCATGGTGTTATTACTAATGTACCATGGTGTTATTACTAATGTACCATGGTGTTAATACTAATGTACTATGGTGTTATTACCAATGTAGCATGGTGTTATTACTAATGTACCATGGTGTTATTACTAAAGTACCATGGTGTCATTACTAATGTAAACCATACCATGGTGTTATTACTAATGTACCATGGTGTTATTACTAATGTACCATGGTGTTATTACTAATGTAAACCATACCATGGTGTTATTACTAATGTAAACCATACCATGGTGTTATTACTAATGTAAACCATACCATGGTGTTATTACTAATTTAAACCATACCATGGTGTTATTACTAATGTAAACCATACCATGGTGTTATTACTAATGTACCATGGTGTTATTACTAATGTACCATGGTGTTATTACTAATGTACCATGGTGTTAATACTAATGTACTATGGTGTTATTACTAATGTAAACCATACCATGGTGTTATTACTAATGTACCATGGTGTTATTACTAATGTAAACCATACCATGGTGTTATTACTAATGTAAACCATACCATGGTGTTATTACTAATGTAAACCATACCATGGTGTTATTACTAATGTAAACCATAACATTGTGTTATTACTAATGTACCATGGTGTTATTACTAATGTACCATGGTGTTATTACTAATGTACCATGGTGTTATTACTAATGTACCATGGTGTTATTACTAATGTAAACCATGCCATGGTGTTATTACTAATGTAAACCATACCATGGTGTTATTACTAATGTACCATGGTGTTATTACTAATGTAAACCATACCATGGTGTTATTACTAATGTAAACCATACCATGGTGTTATTACTAATGTAAACCATACCATGGTGTTATTACTAATGTACCATGGTGTTATTACTAATGTACCATGGTGTTATTACTAATGTAAACCATACCATGGTGTTATTACTAATGTAAACCATACCATGGTGTTATTACTAATGTACCATGGTGTTATTACTAATGTAAACCATACCATGGTGTTATTACTAATGTAAACCATACCATGGTGTTATTACTAATGTACCATGGTGTTATTACTAATGTACCATGGTGTTATTACTATTGTAAACCATACCATGGTGTTATTACTAATGTAAACCATACCATGGAGTTATTACTAATGTACCATGGTGTTATTACTAATGTAAACCATACCATGGTGTTATTACTAATGTAAATCATACCATGGTTTCATTACTAATGTAAACCATACCATGGTGTTATTACTAATGTAAACCATACCATGGTGTTATTACTAATGTACCATGGTGTTATTACTAATATACCATGGTGTTATTACTAATGTAAACCATACCATGGTGTTATTACTAATGTAAACCATACCATGGTGTTATTACTAATGTAAACCATACCATGGTGTTATTACTAATGTAAACCATACCATGGTGTTATTACTAATGTACCATGGTGTTATTACTAATGTAAACCATACCATGGTGTTATTACTAATGTAAACCATACCATAGTGTTATTACTAATGCACCATGGTGTTATCACCAATGTACCATGGTGTTATTACTAATGTACCATGGTGTTATTACTAATGTACCATGGTGTTATTACTAATGTACCATGGTGTTATTACTAATGTAAACCATACCATGGTGTTATTACTAATGTAAACCATACCATGGTGTTATTACTAATGTAAACCATACCATGGTGTTATTACTAATGTAAACCATACCATGGTGTTATTACTAATGTAAACCATACCATGGTGTTATTACTTATGTACTATGGTGTAATTACTAATGTAAACCATACCATGGTGTTATTACTAATGTACCATGGTGTAATTACTAATTTAAACCATACCATGGTGTTATTACTAATGTAAACCATTCCAATGGTGTTAATACTAATGTACCATGGTGTTATTACTGATGTACCATTGTGTTATTACTAATGTACCATGGTGTTAATACTAATGTAAACCATACCATGGTGTTATTACTAATGTAAACCATACCATGGTGTTATTACTAATGTAAACCATACCATGGTGTCATTACTAATGTAAACCATACCATGGTGTCATTACTAATGTAAACCATACCATGGTGTTAATACTAATGTAAACCATACCATGGTGTTATTACTAATGTAAACCATACCATGGTGTTATTACTAATGTACCATGGTGTTATTACTAATGTACCATGGTGTTATTACTAATGTAAACCATACCATGGTGTTATTACTAATGTACCGTGGTGTTATTACTAATGTGCCATGGTGTTATTACTAATGTACAATGGTGTTATTACTAATGTACCATGGTGTTATTACCAATGTACCATGGCGTTATTACTAATGTAAACCATACCATGGTGTTATTACTAATGAACCATGGTGTTATTACTAATGTAAACCATACCATGGTGTTATTACTAATGAACCATGGTGTTATTACCAATGTACCATGGTGTTATTACTAATGTACCATGGTGTTATTACGAATGTAAACCATACCATGGTGTTATTACTAATGTAAACCATACCATGGTGTTATTACTAATGTACCATGGTGTTATTACTAATGTACCATGGTGTTATTACTAATGTACCATGGTTTTATTACTAATGTACCATGGTGTTATTACTAATGTAAACCATACCATGGTGTTATTACTAATGTAAACCATACCATGGTGTTATTACTAATGTACCATGGTGATATTACTAATGTAAACCATACCATGGTGTTATTACTAATGTAAACCATACCAAGGTGTTATTACTAATGTACCATGGTGTTATTACTAATGTAAACCATACCATGGTGTTATTACTAATGTAAACCATACCATGGTGTTATTACTAATGTACCATGGTGTTATTACTAATGTACCATGGTGTTATTACTAATGTAAACCATACCATGGTGTTATTACTAATGTACCATGGTGTTATTACTAATGTACCATGGTGTTATTACTAATGTAAAACATACCATGGTGTTATTACTAATGTAAAACATACCATGGTGTTATTACTAATGTGAACCATACCATGGTGTTATTACTAATGTAAACCAAACCATGGTGTTATTACTAATGTACCATGGTGTTATTACTAATGTAAACCATACCATGGTGTTATTACTAATGTAAACCATACCATGGTGTTATTACTAATGTAAACCATACCATGGTGTAATTACTAATGTTAAACATACCATGGTGTTATTACTAATGTACCATGGTGTTATTACTAATGTACAATGGTGTTATTACTAATGTACCATGGTGTTATTACTAATGTAAACCATACCATGGTGTTATTACTAATGTAAACCATACCATGGTGTTATTACTAATGTAAACCATACCATGGTGTTATTACTAATGTAAACCATACCATGGTGTTATTACTAATGTACCATGGTGTTATTACTAATGTAAACCATACCATGGTGTTATTACTAATGTAAACCATACCATGGTGTTATTACTAATGTAAACCATACCATGGTGTTATTACTAATGTACCATGGTGTTATTACTAATGTACCATGGTGTTATTACTAATGTAAACCATACCATGGTGTTATTACTAATGGAAACCATACCATGGTGTTATTACTAATGGAAACCATACCATGGTGTTATTACTAATGTAAACCATACCATGGTGTTATTACTAATGTACCATGGTGTTATTACTAATGTACCATGGTGTTATTACTAATGTACCATGGTGTTATTACTAATGTAAACCATACCATGGTGTTATTACTAATGTAAACCATACCATTGTGTTATTACTAATGTACCATGGTGTTATTACTAATGTAAACCATACCATGGTGTTATTACTAATGTACCATGGTGTTATTACTAATGTAAACCATACCATGGTGTTATTACTAATGTAAACCATACCATGGTGTTATTACTAATGTAAACCATACCATGGTGTTATTACTAATGTACCATGGTGTTATTACTAATGTACCATGGTGTTATTACTAATGTACCATGGTGTTATTACTAATGTAAACCATACCATGGTGTTATTACTAATGTAAACCATACCATTGTGTTATTACTAATGTACCATGGTGTTATTACTAATGTAAACCATACCATGGTGTTATTACTAATGTACCATGGTGTTATTACTAATGTAAACCATACCATGGTGTTATTACTAATGTACTATGGTGTTATTACTAATGTAAACTATACCATGGTGTTATTACTAATGTACCATGGTGTTGTTACTAATGTAAACCATACCATGGTGTTAATACTGATGTAAACCATACCATGGTGTTATTACTAATGTACCATGGTGTTATTACTAATGTACCATGGTGTTATTACTAATATACCATGGTGTTTTTACTAATGTACCATGGTGTTAATACTAATTTACTATGGTGTTATTACCAATGTAGCATGGTGTTATTACTAATGTACCATGGTGTTATTACTAATGTACCATGGTGTTATTACTAATGTACCATGGTGTTATTACTAATGTGCCATGGTGTTATTACTAATGTAAACCATACCATGGTGTTATTACTAATGTAAACCATACCATGGTGTTATTACCAATGTAAACCATACCATGGTGTTATTACTAATTAACCATGGTGTTATTACTAATGTACCATGGTGTTATTACTAATGTACCATGGTGTTAATACTAATGTACCATGGTGTTATTACTAAAGTACCATGGTGTCATTACTAATGTAAACCATACCATGGTGTTATTACTAATGTACCATGGTGTTATTACTAATGTACCATGGTGTTATTACTAATGTAAACCATACCATGGTGTTATTACTAATGTAAACCATACCGTGGTGTTATTACTAATGTAAACCATACCATGGTGTTATTACTTATTTAAACCATACCATGGTGTTATTACTAATGTAAACCATACCATGGTGTTATTACTAATGTACCATGGTGTTAATACTAATGTACTATGGTGTTATTACTAATGTAAACCATACCATGGTGTTATTACTAATGTAAACCATACCATGGTGTTATTACTAATGTACCATGGTGTTATTACTAATGTACCATGGTGTTATTACTAATGTACCATAATGTTATCACTAATGTACCATGGTGTTATTACTAATGTAAACCATACCATGGTGTTATTACTAATGTAAACCATACCATGGTGTTATTACTAATGTAAACTATACCATGGTGTTATTACTAATGTACCATGGTGTTATTACTAATGTACCATGGTGTTATTACTAATGTAAACCATACCATGGTGTTAATACTGATGTAAACCATACCATGGTGTTATCACTAATGTACCATGGTGTTATTACTAATGTACCATGGTGTTATTACTAATGTACCATGGTGTTATTACTAATGTACCATGGTGTTAATACTAATGTACTATGGTGTTATTACCAATGTAGCATGGTGTTATTACTAATGTACCATGGTGTTATTACTAAAGTACCATGGTGTCATTACTAATGTAAACCATACCATGGTGTTATTACTAATGTACCATGGTGTTATTACTAATGTACCATGGTGTTATTACTAATGTAAACCATACCATGGTGTTATTACTAATGTAAACCATACCATGGTGTTATTACTAATGTAAACCATACCATGGTGTTATTACTAATTTAAACCATACCATGGTGTTATTACTAATGTAAACCATACCATGGTGTTATTACTAATGTACCATGGTGTTATTACTAATGTACCATGGTGTTATTACTAATGTACCATGGTGTTAATACTAATGTACTATGGTGTTATTACTAATGTAAACCATACCATGGTGTTATTACTAATGTACCATGGTGTTATTACTAATGTAAACCATACCATGGTGTTATTACTAATGTAAACCATACCATGGTGTTATTACTAATGTAAACCATACCATGGTGTTATTACTAATGTAAACCATAACATTGTGTTATTACTAATGTACCATGGTGTTATTACTAATGTACCATGGTGTTATTACTAATGTACCATGGTGTTATTACTAATGTACCATGGTGTTATTACTAATGTAAACCATGCCATGGTGTTATTACTAATGTAAACCATACCATGGTGTTATTACTAATGTACCATGGTGTTATTACTAATGTAAACCATACCATGGTGTTATTACTAATGTAAACCATACCATGGTGTTATTACTAATGTAAACCATACCATGGTGTTATTACTAATGTACCATGGTGTTATTACTAATGTACCATGGTGTTATTACTAATGTAAACCATACCATGGTGTTATTACTAATGTAAACCATACCATGGTGTTATTACTAATGTACCATGGTGTTATTACTAATGTAAACCATACCATGGTGTTATTACTAATGTAAACCATACCATGGTGTTATTACTAATGTACCATGGTGTTATTACTAATGTACCATGGTGTTATTACTATTGTAAACCATACCATGGTGTTATTACTAATGTAAACCATACCATGGAGTTATTACTAATGTACCATGGTGTTATTACTAATGTAAACCATACCATGGTGTTATTACTAATGTAAATCATACCATGGTTTCATTACTAATGTAAACCATACCATGGTGTTATTACTAATGTAAACCATACCATGGTGTTATTACTAATGTACCATGGTGTTATTACTAATATACCATGGTGTTATTACTAATGTAAACCATACCATGGTGTTATTACTAATGTAAACCATACCATGGTGTTATTACTAATGTAAACCATACCATGGTGTTATTACTAATGTAAACCATACCATGGTGTTATTACTAATGTACCATGGTGTTATTACTAATGTAAACCATACCATGGTGTTATTACTAATGTAAACCATACCATAGTGTTATTACTAATGCACCATGGTGTTATCACCAATGTACCATGGTGTTATTACTAATGTACCATGGTGTTATTACTAATGTACCATGGTGTTATTACTAATGTACCATGGTGTTATTACTAATGTAAACCATACCATGGTGTTATTACTAATGTAAACCATACCATGGTGTTATTACTAATGTAAACCATACCATGGTGTTATTACTAATGTAAACCATACCATGGTGTTATTACTAATGTAAACCATACCATGGTGTTATTACTTATGTACTATGGTGTAATTACTAATGTAAACCATACCATGGTGTTATTACTAATGTACCATGGTGTAATTACTAATTTAAACCATACCATGGTGTTATTACTAATGTAAACCATTCCAATGGTGTTAATACTAATGTACCATGGTGTTATTACTGATGTACCATTGTGTTATTACTAATGTACCATGGTGTTAATACTAATGTAAACCATACCATGGTGTTATTACTAATGTAAACCATACCATGGTGTTATTACTAATGTAAACCATACCATGGTGTCATTACTAATGTAAACCATACCATGGTGTCATTACTAATGTAAACCATACCATGGTGTTAATACTAATGTAAACCATACCATGGTGTTATTACTAATGTAAACCATACCATGGTGTTATTACTAATGTACCATGGTGTTATTACTAATGTACCATGGTGTTATTACTAATGTAAACCATACCATGGTGTTATTACTAATGTACCGTGGTGTTATTACTAATGTGCCATGGTGTTATTACTAATGTACAATGGTGTTATTACTAATGTACCATGGTGTTATTACCAATGTACCATGGCGTTATTACTAATGTAAACCATACCATGGTGTTATTACTAATGAACCATGGTGTTATTACTAATGTAAACCATACCATGGTGTTATTACTAATGAACCATGGTGTTATTACCAATGTACCATGGTGTTATTACTAATGTACCATGGTGTTATTACGAATGTAAACCATACCATGGTGTTATTACTAATGTAAACCATACCATGGTGTTATTACTAATGTACCATGGTGTTATTACTAATGTACCATGGTGTTATTACTAATGTACCATGGTTTTATTACTAATGTACCATGGTGTTATTACTAATGTAAACCATACCATGGTGTTATTACTAATGTAAACCATACCATGGTGTTATTACTAATGTACCATGGTGATATTACTAATGTAAACCATACCATGGTGTTATTACTAATGTAAACCATACCAAGGTGTTATTACTAATGTACCATGGTGTTATTACTAATGTAAACCATACCATGGTGTTATTACTAATGTAAACCATACCATGGTGTTATTACTAATGTACCATGGTGTTATTACTAATGTACCATGGTGTTATTACTAATGTAAACCATACCATGGTGTTATTACTAATGTACCATGGTGTTATTACTAATGTACCATGGTGTTATTACTAATGTAAAACATACCATGGTGTTATTACTAATGTAAAACATACCATGGTGTTATTACTAATGTGAACCATACCATGGTGTTATTACTAATGTAAACCAAACCATGGTGTTATTACTAATGTACCATGGTGTTATTACTAATGTAAACCATACCATGGTGTTATTACTAATGTAAACCATACCATGGTGTTATTACTAATGTAAACCATACCATGGTGTAATTACTAATGTTAAACATACCATGGTGTTATTACTAATGTACCATGGTGTTATTACTAATGTACAATGGTGTTATTACTAATGTACCATGGTGTTATTACTAATGTAAACCATACCATGGTGTTATTACTAATGTAAACCATACCATGGTGTTATTACTAATGTAAACCATACCATGGTGTTATTACTAATGTAAACCATACCATGGTGTCATTACTAATGTAAACCATACCATGGTGTCATTACTAATGTAAACCATACCATGGTGTTAATACTAATGTAAACCATACCATGGTGTTATTACTAATGTAAACCATACCATGGTGTTATTACTAATGTACCATGGTGTTATTACTAATGTACCATGGTGTTATTACTAATGTAAACCATACCATGGTGTTATTACTAATGTACCGTGGTGTTATTACTAATGTGCCATGGTGTTATTACTAATGTACAATGGTGTTATTACTAATGTACCATGGTGTTATTACCAATGTACCATGGCGTTATTACTAATGTAAACCATACCATGGTGTTATTACTAATGAACCATGGTGTTATTACTAATGTAAACCATACCATGGTGTTATTACTAATGAACCATGGTGTTATTACCAATGTACCATGGTGTTATTACTAATGTACCATGGTGTTATTACGAATGTAAACCATACCATGGTGTTATTACTAATGTAAACCATACCATGGTGTTATTACTAATGTACCATGGTGTTATTACTAATGTACCATGGTGTTATTACTAATGTACCATGGTTTTATTACTAATGTACCATGGTGTTATTACTAATGTAAACCATACCATGGTGTTATTACTAATGTAAACCATACCATGGTGTTATTACTAATGTACCATGGTGATATTACTAATGTAAACCATACCATGGTGTTATTACTAATGTAAACCATACCAAGGTGTTATTACTAATGTACCATGGTGTTATTACTAATGTAAACCATACCATGGTGTTATTACTAATGTAAACCATACCATGGTGTTATTACTAATGTACCATGGTGTTATTACTAATGTACCATGGTGTTATTACTAATGTAAACCATACCATGGTGTTATTACTAATGTACCATGGTGTTATTACTAATGTACCATGGTGTTATTACTAATGTAAAACATACCATGGTGTTATTACTAATGTAAAACATACCATGGTGTTATTACTAATGTGAACCATACCATGGTGTTATTACTAATGTAAACCAAACCATGGTGTTATTACTAATGTACCATGGTGTTATTACTAATGTAAACCATACCATGGTGTTATTACTAATGTAAACCATACCATGGTGTTATTACTAATGTAAACCATACCATGGTGTAATTACTAATGTTAAACATACCATGGTGTTATTACTAATGTACCATGGTGTTATTACTAATGTACAATGGTGTTATTACTAATGTACCATGGTGTTATTACTAATGTAAACCATACCATGGTGTTATTACTAATGTAAACCATACCATGGTGTTATTACTAATGTAAACCATACCATGGTGTTATTACTAATGTAAACCATACCATGGTGTTATTACTAATGTACCATGGTGTTATTACTAATGTACCATGGTGTTATTACTAATGTAAACCATACCATGGTGTTATTACTAATGTAAACCATACAATGGTGTTATTACTAATGTAAACCATGCCATGGTGTTATTACTAATGTACCATGGTGTTATTACTAATGTAAACCATACCATGGTGTTATTACTAATGTAAACCATACCATGGTGTTATTACTAATGTACCATGGTGATATTACTAATGTAAACCATACCATGGTGTTATTACTAATGTAAACCATACCAAGGTGTTATTACTAATGTACCATGGTGTTATTACTAATGTAAACCATACCATGGTGTTATTACTAATGTAAACCATACCATGGTGTTATTACTAATGTACCATGGTGTTATTACTAATGTACCATGGTGTTATTACTAATGTAAACCATACCATGGTGTTATTACTAATGTACCATGGTGTTATTACTAATGTACCATGGTGTTATTACTAATGTAAAACATACCATGGTGTTATTACTAATGTAAAACATACCATGGTGTTATTACTAATGTGAACCATACCATGGTGTTATTACTAATGTAAACCAAACCATGGTGTTATTACTAATGTACCATGGTGTTATTACTAATGTAAACCATACCATGGTGTTATTACTAATGTAAACCATACCATGGTGTTATTACTAATGTAAACCATACCATGGTGTAATTACTAATGTTAAACATACCATGGTGTTATTACTAATGTACCATGGTGTTATTACTAATGTACAATGGTGTTATTACTAATGTACCATGGTGTTATTACTAATGTAAACCATACCATGGTGTTATTACTAATGTAAACCATACCATGGTGTTATTACTAATGTAAACCATACCATGGTGTTATTACTAATGTAAACCATACCATGGTGTCATTACTAATGTAAACCATACCATGGTGTCATTACTAATGTAAACCATACCATGGTGTTAATACTAATGTAAACCATACCATGGTGTTATTACTAATGTAAACCATACCATGGTGTTATTACTAATGTACCATGGTGTTATTACTAATGTACCATGGTGTTATTACTAATGTAAACCATACCATGGTGTTATTACTAATGTACCGTGGTGTTATTACTAATGTGCCATGGTGTTATTACTAATGTACAATGGTGTTATTACTAATGTACCATGGTGTTATTACCAATGTACCATGGCGTTATTACTAATGTAAACCATACCATGGTGTTATTACTAATGAACCATGGTGTTATTACTAATGTAAACCATACCATGGTGTTATTACTAATGAACCATGGTGTTATTACCAATGTACCATGGTGTTATTACTAATGTACCATGGTGTTATTACGAATGTAAACCATACCATGGTGTTATTACTAATGTAAACCATACCATGGTGTTATTACTAATGTACCATGGTGTTATTACTAATGTACCATGGTGTTATTACTAATGTACCATGGTTTTATTACTAATGTACCATGGTGTTATTACTAATGTAAACCATACCATGGTGTTATTACTAATGTAAACCATACCATGGTGTTATTACTAATGTACCATGGTGATATTACTAATGTAAACCATACCATGGTGTTATTACTAATGTAAACCATACCAAGGTGTTATTACTAATGTACCATGGTGTTATTACTAATGTAAACCATACCATGGTGTTATTACTAATGTAAACCATACCATGGTGTTATTACTAATGTACCATGGTGTTATTACTAATGTACCATGGTGTTATTACTAATGTAAACCATACCATGGTGTTATTACTAATGTACCATGGTGTTATTACTAATGTACCATGGTGTTATTACTAATGTAAAACATACCATGGTGTTATTACTAATGTAAAACATACCATGGTGTTATTACTAATGTGAACCATACCATGGTGTTATTACTAATGTAAACCAAACCATGGTGTTATTACTAATGTACCATGGTGTTATTACTAATGTAAACCATACCATGGTGTTATTACTAATGTAAACCATACCATGGTGTTATTACTAATGTAAACCATACCATGGTGTAATTACTAATGTTAAACATACCATGGTGTTATTACTAATGTACCATGGTGTTATTACTAATGTACAATGGTGTTATTACTAATGTACCATGGTGTTATTACTAATGTAAACCATACCATGGTGTTATTACTAATGTAAACCATACCATGGTGTTATTACTAATGTAAACCATACCATGGTGTTATTACTAATGTAAACCATACCATGGTGTTATTACTAATGTACCATGGTGTTATTACTAATGTACCATGGTGTTATTACTAATGTAAACCATACCATGGTGTTATTACTAATGTAAACCATACAATGGTGTTATTACTAATGTAAACCATGCCATGGTGTTATTACTAATGTACCATGGTGTTATTACTAATGTAAACCATACCATGGTGTTATTACTAATGTAAACCATACCATGGTGTTATTACTAATGTACCATGGTGTTATTACTAATGTACCATGGTGTTATTACTAATGTAAACCATACCATGGTGTCATTACTAATGTAAACCATACCATGGTGTTATTACTAATGTAAACATTACCATGGTGTTATTACTAATGTACCATGGTGTTATTACTAATGTACCATGGTGTTATTACTAATGTAAACCATACCATGGTGTTATTACTAATGTACCATGGTGTTATTACTAATGTAAACCATACCATGGTGTTATTACTAATGTAAACCATACCATGGTGTTATTACTAATGTAAACCATACCACGGTGTTATTACTAATGTAAACCATAACATGGTGTTATTACTAATGTACCATGGTGTTATTACTAATGTACCATGGTGTTATTACTAATGTACCATGGTGTTCTTACTAATGTACCATGGTGTTATTACTAATGTAAACCATACCATGGTGTTATTACTAATGTAAACCATACCATGGTGTTATTACTAATGTACCATGGTGTTATTACTGATGTACCATGGTGTTATTACCAATGTAAACCATACCATGGTGTCATTACTAATGTAAACCATACCATGGTGTTATTACTAATGTAAACCATACCATGGTGTCATTACTAATGTACCATGGTGTTATTACTCATGTAAACCATACCATGGTGTTATTACTACTGTAAACCATACCATGGTGTTATTACTAATGTACCATGGTGTAATTACTAATGTAAACCATACCATGGTGTTATTACTAATGTACCATGGTGTTATTACGAATGTACCATGGTGTTATTATTAATGTAAACCATACCATGGTGTAATTACTAATGTACCATGGTGTTATTACCAATGTACCATGGTGTTATTACTAATGTAAACCATACCATGGTGTTATTACTAATGTAAACCATACCATGGTGTTATTACTAATGTACCATGGTGTTATTACTAATGTACCATGGTGTTATTACTGATGTACCATGGTGTTATTACCAATGTAAACCATACCATGGTGTTATTACTAATGTAAACCATACCATGGTGTTATTACTAATGTACCATGGTGTTATTACTAATGTAAACCATACCATGGTGTTATTACTAATGTAAACCATACCATGGTGTCATTACCAATGTAAACCATACCATGGTGTTATTACTAATGTAAACCATACCATGGTGTTATTACTAATGTACCATGGTGTTATTACTCATGTAAACCATACCATGGTGTTATTACTAATGTAAACCATACCATGGTGTTATTACTAATGTACCATGGTGTAATTACTAATGTAAACCATACCATGGTGTTATTACTAATGTACCATGGTGTTATTACTAATGTACCATGGTGTTATTACTAATGTACCATGGTGTTATTACTAATGTAAACCATACCATGGTGTTATTACTAATGTACCATGGTGTTATTACTAATGTACCATGGTGTTATTACTAATGTAAAACATACCATGGTGTTATTACTAATGTAAAACATACCATGGTGTTATTACTAATGTGAACCATACCATGGTGTTATTACTAATGTAAACCAAACCATGGTGTTATTACTAATGTACCATGGTGTTATTACTAATGTAAACCATACCATGGTGTTATTACTAATGTAAACCATACCATGGTGTTATTACTAATGTAAACCATACCATGGTGTAATTACTAATGTTAAACATACCATGGTGTTATTACTAATGTACCATGGTGTTATTACTAATGTACAATGGTGTTATTACTAATGTACCATGGTGTTATTACTAATGTAAACCATACCATGGTGTTATTACTAATGTAAACCATACCATGGTGTTATTACTAATGTAAACCATACCATGGTGTTATTACTAATGTAAACCATACCATGGTGTTATTACTAATGTACCATGGTGTTATTACTAATGTACCATGGTGTTATTACTAATGTAAACCATACCATGGTGTTATTACTAATGTAAACCATACAATGGTGTTATTACTAATGTAAACCATGCCATGGTGTTATTACTAATGTACCATGGTGTTATTACTAATGTAAACCATACCATGGTGTTATTACTAATGTAAACCATACCATGGTGTTATTACTAATGTACCATGGTGTTATTACTAATGTACCATGGTGTTATTACTAATGTAAACCATACCATGGTGTCATTACTAATGTAAACCATACCATGGTGTTATTACTAATGTAAACATTACCATGGTGTTATTACTAATGTACCATGGTGTTATTACTAATGTACCATGGTGTTATTACTAATGTAAACCATACCATGGTGTTATTACTAATGTACCATGGTGTTATTACTAATGTAAACCATACCATGGTGTTATTACTAATGTAAACCATACCATGGTGTTATTACTAATGTAAACCATACCACGGTGTTATTACTAATGTAAACCATAACATGGTGTTATTACTAATGTACCATGGTGTTATTACTAATGTACCATGGTGTTATTACTAATGTACCATGGTGTTCTTACTAATGTACCATGGTGTTATTACTAATGTAAACCATACCATGGTGTTATTACTAATGTAAACCATACCATGGTGTTATTACTAATGTACCATGGTGTTATTACTGATGTACCATGGTGTTATTACCAATGTAAACCATACCATGGTGTCATTACTAATGTAAACCATACCATGGTGTTATTACTAATGTAAACCATACCATGGTGTCATTACTAATGTACCATGGTGTTATTACTCATGTAAACCATACCATGGTGTTATTACTACTGTAAACCATACCATGGTGTTATTACTAATGTACCATGGTGTAATTACTAATGTAAACCATACCATGGTGTTATTACTAATGTACCATGGTGTTATTACGAATGTACCATGGTGTTATTATTAATGTAAACCATACCATGGTGTAATTACTAATGTACCATGGTGTTATTACCAATGTACCATGGTGTTATTACTAATGTAAACCATACCATGGTGTTATTACTAATGTAAACCATACCATGGTGTTATTACTAATGTACCATGGTGTTATTACTAATGTACCATGGTGTTATTACTGATGTACCATGGTGTTATTACCAATGTAAACCATACCATGGTGTTATTACTAATGTAAACCATACCATGGTGTTATTACTAATGTACCATGGTGTTATTACTAATGTAAACCATACCATGGTGTTATTACTAATGTAAACCATACCATGGTGTCATTACCAATGTAAACCATACCATGGTGTTATTACTAATGTAAACCATACCATGGTGTTATTACTAATGTACCATGGTGTTATTACTCATGTAAACCATACCATGGTGTTATTACTAATGTAAACCATACCATGGTGTTATTACTAATGTACCATGGTGTAATTACTAATGTAAACCATACCATGGTGTTATTACTAATGTACCATGGTGTTATTACTAATGTACCATGGTGTTATTATTAATGTAAACCATACCATGGTGTAATTACTAATGTACCATGGTGTTATTACCAATGTACCATGGTGTTATTACTAATGTAAACCATACCATGGTGTTATTACTAATGCACCATGGTGTTATCACCAATGTACCATGGTGTTATTACTAATGTACCATGGTGTTATTACTAATGTACCATGGTGTTATTACTAATGTACCATGGTGTTATTACTAATGTAAACCATACCATGGTGTTATTACTAATGTAAACCATACCATGGTGTTATTACTAATGTAAACCATACCATGGTGTTATTACTAATGTAAACCATACCATGGTGTTATTACTAATGTAAACCATACCATGGTGTTATTACTTATGTACTATGGTGTAATTACTAATGTAAACCATACCATGGTGTTATTACTAATGTACCATGGTGTAATTACTAATTTAAACCATACCATGGTGTTATTACTAATGTAAACCATTCCAATGGTGTTAATACTAATGTACCATGGTGTTATTACTGATGTACCATTGTGTTATTACTAATGTACCATGGTGTTAATACTAATGTAAACCATACCATGGTGTTATTACTAATGTAAACCATACCATGGTGTTATTACTAATGTAAACCATACCATGGTGTCATTACTAATGTAAACCATACCATGGTGTCATTACTAATGTAAACCATACCATGGTGTTAATACTAATGTAAACCATACCATGGTGTTATTACTAATGTAAACCATACCATGGTGTTATTACTAATGTACCATGGTGTTATTACTAATGTACCATGGTGTTATTACTAATGTAAACCATACCATGGTGTTATTACTAATGTACCGTGGTGTTATTACTAATGTGCCATGGTGTTATTACTAATGTACAATGGTGTTATTACTAATGTACCATGGTGTTATTACCAATGTACCATGGCGTTATTACTAATGTAAACCATACCATGGTGTTATTACTAATGAACCATGGTGTTATTACTAATGTAAACCATACCATGGTGTTATTACTAATGAACCATGGTGTTATTACCAATGTACCATGGTGTTATTACTAATGTACCATGGTGTTATTACGAATGTAAACCATACCATGGTGTTATTACTAATGTAAACCATACCATGGTGTTATTACTAATGTACCATGGTGTTATTACTAATGTACCATGGTGTTATTACTAATGTACCATGGTTTTATTACCAATGTACCATGGTGTTATTACTAATGTAAACCATACCATGGTGTTATTACTAATGTAAACCATACCATGGTGTTATTACTAATGTACCATGGTGATATTACTAATGTAAACCATACCATGGTGTTATTACTAATGTAAACCATACCAAGGTGTTATTACTAATGTACCATGGTGTTATTACTAATGTAAACCACACCATGGTGTTATTACTAATGTAAACCATACCATGGTGTTATTACTAATGTACCATGGTGTTATTACTAATGTACCATGGTGTTATTACTAATGTAAACCATACCATGGTGTTATTACTAATGTACCATGGTGTTATTACTAATGTACCATGGTGTTATTACTAATGTAAAACATACCATGGTGTTATTACTAATGTAAAACATACCATGGTGTTATTACTAATGTGAACCATACCATGGTGTTATTACTAATGTAAACCAAACCATGGTGTTATTACTAATGTACCATGGTGTTATTACTAATGTAAACCATACCATGGTGTTATTACTAATGTAAACCATACCATGGTGTTATTACTAATGTAAACCATACCATGGTGTAATTACTAATGTTAAACATACCATGGTGTTATTACTAATGTACCATGGTGTTATTACTAATGTACAATGGTGTTATTACTAATGTACCATGGTGTTATTACTAATGTAAACCATACCATGGTGTTATTACTAATGTAAACCATACCATGGTGTTATTACTAATGTAAACCATACCATGGTGTTATTACTAATGTAAACCATACCATGGTGTTATTACTAATGTACCATGGTGTTATTACTAATGTACCATGGTGTTATTACTAATGTAAACCATACCATGGTGTTATTACTAATGTAAACCATACAATGGTGTTATTACTAATGTAAACCATACCATGGTGTTATTACTAATGTACCATGGTGTTATTACTAATGTAAACCATACCATGGTGTTATTACTAATGTAAACCATACCATGGTGTTATTACTAATGTACCATGGTGTTATTACTAATGTACCATGGTGTTATTACTAATGTAAACCATACCATGGTGTCATTACTAATGTAAACCATACCATGGTGTTATTACTAATGTAAACCATACCATGGTGTTATTACTAATGTACCATGGTGTTATTACTAATGTAAACCATACCATGGTGTTATTACTAATGTACCATGGTGTTATTACTAATGTAAACCATACCATGGTGTTATTACTAATGTAAACCATACCATGGTGTTATTACTAATGTAAACCATACCACGGTGTTATTACTAATGTAAACCATAACATGGTGTTATTACTAATGTACCATGGTGTTATTACTAATGTACCATGGTGTTATTACTAATGTACCATGGTGTTCTTACTAATGTACCATGGTGTTATTACTAATGTAAACCATACCATGGTGTTATTACTAATGTAAACCATACCATGGTGTTATTACTAATGTACCATGGTGTTATTACTGATGTACCATGGTGTTATTACCAATGTAAACCATACCATGGTGTCATTACTAATGTAAACCATACCATGGTGTTATTACTAATGTAAACCATACCATGGTGTCATTACTAATGTACCATGGTGTTATTACTCATGTAAACCATACCATGGTGTTATTACTAATGTAAACCATACCATGGTGTTATTACTAATGTACCATGGTGTAATTACTAATGTAAACCATACCATGGTGTTATTACTAATGTACCATGGTGTTATTACGAATGTACCATGGTGTTATTACCAATGTACCATGGTGTTATTACTGATGTAAACCATACCATGGTGTTATTACTAATGTAAACCATACCATGGTGTTATTACTAATGTACCATGGTGTTATTACTAATGTACCATGGTGTTATTACTGATGTACCATGGTGTTATTACCAATGTAAACCATACCATGGTGTTATTACTAATGTAAACCATACCATGGTGTTATTACTAATGTACCATGGTGTTATTACTAATGTAAACCATACCATGGTGTTATTACTAATGTAAACCATACCATGGTGTCATTACTAATGTAAACCATACCATGGTGTTATTATTAATGTAAACCATACCATGGTGTAATTACTAATGTACCATGGTGTTATTACCAATGTACCATGGTGTTATTACTGATGTAAACCATACCATGGTGTTATTACTAATGTAAACCATACCATGGTGTTATTACTAATGTACCATGGTGTTATTACTAATGTACCATGGTGTTATTACTGATGTACCATGGTGTTATTACCAATGTAAACCATACCATGGTGTTATTACTAATGTAAACCATACCATGGTGTTATTACTAATGTACCATGGTGTTATTACTAATGTAAACCATACCATGGTGTTATTACTAATGTAAACCATACCATGGTGTCATTACTAATGTAAACCATACCATGGTGTTATTACTAATGTAAACCATACCATGGTGTTATTACTAATGTACCATGGTGTTATTACTCATGTAAACCATACCATGGTGTTATTACTAATGTAAACCATACCATGGTGTTATTACTAATGTACCATGGTGTAATTACAAATGTAAACCATACCATGGTGTTATTACTAATGTACCATGGTGTTATTACTAATGTACCATGGTGTTATTATTAATGTAAACCATACCATGGTGTAATTACTAATGTACCATGGTGTTATTACCAATGTACCATGGTGTTATTACTAATGTAAACCATACCATGGTGTTATTACTAATGTGAACCATACCATGGTGTTATTACTAATGTAAACCATACCATGGTGTTATTACTAATGTACCATGGTGTTATTACTAATGTACCATGGTGTTATTACTGATGTACCATGGTGTTATTACCAATGTAAACCATACCATGGTGTTATTACTAATGTAAACCATACCATGGTGTTATTACTAATGTACCATGGTGTTATTACTAATGTAAACCATACCATGGTGTTATTACTAATGTAAACCATACCATGGTGTTATTACTAATGTACCATGGTGTTATTACTAATGTACCATGGTGTTATTACTAATGTAAACCATACCATGGTGTTATTACTAATGTAAACCATACCATGGTGTTATTACTAATGTACCATGGTGTTATTACTAATGTAAACCATACCATGGTGTTATTACTAATGTAAATCATACCATGGTGTCATTACTAATGTAAACCATACCATGGTGTTATTACTAATGTAAACCATACCATGGTGTTATTACTAATGTACCATGGTGTTATTACTAATATACCATGGTGTTATTACTAATGTAAACCATACCATGGTGTTATTACTAATGTAAACCATACCATGGTGTTATTACTAATGTAAACCATACCATGGTGTTATTACTAATGTAAACCATACCATGGTGTTATTACTAATGTACCATGGTGTTATTACTAATGTAAACCATACCATGGTGTTATTACTAATGTAAACCATACCATGGTGTTATTACTAATGTACCATGGTGTTATTACTAATGTACCATGGTGTTATTACTAATGTACCATGGTGTTATTACTAATGTACCATGGTGTTATTACTAATGTACCATGGTGTTATTACTAATGTAAACCATACCATGGTGTTATTACTAATGTAAACCATACCATGGTGTCATTACTAATGTACCATGGTGTTATTACTAATGTACCATGGTGTAATTACTAATGTAAACCATACCGGTCATTTGCAACATTTTCTTTGACATGTTAGTCCTTTAGCAGACGCTCTTATCCACCGTGACTTACAGTTCCATTGTTTCTTCATCAGCCAATGAGAGTCCTGCGAATGTTCGCACACAATTCTATCTAGACTGTTATTTCTTAGACAGACAGACAGACAGACAGACAGACAGACAGACAGACAGACAGACAGACAGGGGATTTAGATCAATGCAAGAAGGAAGGGAAAAAAAGTACATTATGAGTTTCAACTCAGAAGCAGTTGAAAGAACGCTTACGAGTACAGAAGTGAACTGAGTGATTACTTAAAGGTCCTTTTAAACAAGTGGCAACTCTTACATAGACTCTCTTTCTCAAACCCAATGTCCTTGACTTGTGTGTCTGGCGGAGACTGGGAGTCGAGAGGAACCCGTTATGAAATTCAGATCTATTACGCAAGGTTCTGTTACTATGGATACGGCTACTGTCTTCCTCCCGTTGGAGCCGGGAACGGTGGCTGGAATAGGAGGAGAACACAGAGACACACAGATTGATAGGATTGTCTGGTTAGACACGGAAATATAGTTCTCTTGGTTGGAAGATGTTAAAAACGTCTAGTTTTAATCAATATGTTTGATGTTCTAATACTCCATGTTCCGTTGAAGAGGCAGATTAAGTTTTTAAATATGGCGGTAAAAGAGAGAATGGGATTGTTTAGTTCACCGTGTCTGTCCAACCCTTTCCCCTCATCTCTCTAACCAACCCTTTACCCTAATCTCTCTGTCACAACCAAATATGGTGATGAGAGGTCAATACCAAATATGGTGATGAGGTCACTACCAAATATGGTGATGAGGTCACTACCAAATATGGTGATGAAAGGTCCCTACAAAATATGGTGATGCGAGGTCACTACCAAATATGGTGATGAGAGGTCACTACTAAATATGGTGATGAGAGGTCACTACCAAATATGGTGATGAGAGGTCACGACCAAATATGGTGATGAGAGGTCACTACCAAATATGGTGATGAGAGGTCACTACTAAATATGGTGATGAGAGGTCACCACTAAATATGGTGATGAGAGATCACTACCAAATATGGTGATGAGAGGTCACTGCCAAATATGGTGATGAGGTCACTACCAAATATGGTGATGAAAGGTCACTGCCAAATATGGTGATGAGGTCACTACCAAATATGGTGATGAAAGGTCACTACCAAATATGGTGATGAAAGGTCACCACTAAATATGGTGATGAGAGATCACTACCAAATATGGTGATGAAAGGTCACCACTAAATATGGTGATGAGAGTTCACTACCAAATATGGTGATGAGAGATCACTACCAAATATGGTGATGAGAGATCACTACCAAATATGGTGATGAGAGGTCACTGCCAAATATGGTGATGAGGTCACTACCAAATATGGTGATGAAAGGTCACTACCAAATATGGTGATGAGAGGTCACTACCAAATATGGTGATGAGAGGTCACTACCAAATATGGTGATGAGAGGTCACTACCAAATACGGTGATGAGAGGCCACTACCAAATATGGTGATGAGAGGTCACTACCAAATACGGTGATGAGGTCACTACCAAATATGGTGATGAGAGGTCACTACCAAATATGGTGATGAGAGGTCACTACCAAATATGGTGATGAGAGAACACTACCAAATATGGTGATGAGAGGTCACTACTAAATATGGTGATGAGAGGTCACTACCAAATATGGTGATGAGAGATCACTACCAAATATGGTGATGAGAGGTCACTACCAAATCTGGTGATGAGGTCACTATCAAATATGGTGATGAGGTCACTACCAAATATGGTGATGAGAGGTCCCTACCAAATATGGCGATGAGAGGTCACTACCAAATATGGTGATGAGCGGTCACAACCAAATATGGTGATGAGAGGTCACTACCAAATACGGTGATGAGAGGTCACTACCAAATATGGTGATGAGAGCTCACAACCAAATATGGTGATGAGAGGTCACTACCAAATATAGTGATGAGAGGTCACTACCAAATATGGTGATGAGAGTTCACTACCAAATATGGTGATGAGAGGTCAATACCAAATATGGTGATGAGAGGTCACTACCAAATACGATGATGAGAGGTCACTACCAAATATGGTGATGAGAGGTCACTACCAAATATGGTGATGAGGTCACTACCAAATATGGTGATGAGAGGTCACTACCAAATATGGTGATGAGAGGCCACTACCAAATATGGTGATGAGAGGTCACTACCAAATATGGTGATGAGGTCACTACCAAATATGGTGATGAGAGATCACTACTAAATATGGTGATGAGAGGTCACTACCAAATATGGTGATGAGAGATCACTACCAAATATGGTGATGAGAGTTCACTACCAAATATGGTGATGAGAGTTCACTACCAAATATGGTGATGAGAGTTCACTACCAAATATGGTGATGAGAGATCACTACCAAATATGGTGATGAGAGGTCACTACCAAATATGGTGATGAGGTCACTACCAAATATGGTGATGAGGTCACTACCAAATATGGGGATGAGGTCACTACCAAATATGGTATGAGAGGTCACTACCAAATATGGTATGAGAGATCACAACCAAATATGGTGATGAGAGGTCACTACCAAATATGGTGATGAGAGATCACTACCAAATATAGTGATGAGAGGTCACGACCAAATATGGTGACGAGAGGTCACGACCAAATATGGTGACGAGAGGTCAAGACCAAATATGGTGATGAGAGGTCACTACCAAATATGGTGATGAGAGGTACACCGTACCACTCCTGGTTACTATGACTACATGGTATCAACACCGTACCACTCATGGTTACTATGACTACACGATATCAACACCGTACCACTCCTGGTTACTATGACTACACTATATCAACACGGTACCACTCCTGGTTACTATGACTACACGATATCAACACCGTACCACTCCTGGTTACTATGACTACACGATATCAACACCGTACCACTCCTGGTTACTGTGACTACACGATATCAACACCGTACCACTCCTGGTTACTATGACAACACGATATCAACTCCGTACCACTCATGGTTACTATGACTACACGATATCAACACCGTACCACTCATGGTTACTATGACTACACGATATCAACACCGTACCACTCCTGGTTACTATGACTACACGATATCAACACCGTACCACTCCTGGTTACTATGACTACACGATATCAACACCGTACCACTCCTGGTTACTATGACTACACGATATCAACACCGTACCCCTCCTGGTTTCTATGACTACACGATATCAACACCGTACCACTCCTGGTTACTATGACTACACGCTATCAACACCGTACCACTCCTGGTTACTATGACAACACGATATCAACACCGTACCACTCATGGTTACTATGACTACACGATATCAACACCGTACCACTCCTGGTTACTATGACTACACGATATCAACACCATACCACTCCTGGTTACTATGACTAAACGATATCAACACCGTACCACTCCTGGTTACTATGACTACACGATATCAACACCGTACCACTCCTGGTTACTATGACTACACGATATCAACACCGTACCACTCCTGGTTACTATGACTACACGATATCAACACCGTACCCCTCCTGGTTACTATGACTACACGATATCAAAACCATACCACTCCTGGTTACTATGACTACACGATATCAACACCGTACCACTCCTGGTTACTATGACTACACGATATCAACACCGTACCACTCATGGTTACTATGACTACACGATATCAACACCGTACCACTCCTGGTTACTATGACTACACGATATCAACACCGTACCACTCCTGGTTACTATGACTACACGATATCAACACCGTACCACTACTGGTTACTATGACTACACGATATCAACACCGTACCACTCCTGGTTACTATGACTACACTATATCAACACCATACCACTCCTGGTTACTAAGACTACACGATATCAACACCGTACCACTCCTGGTTACTATGACTACACGATATCAACACCGTACCACTCTTGGTTACTATGACTACACGATATCAACACCGTACCACACCTGGTTACTATGACTACACGATATCAACACCGTACCACTCCTGGTTACTATGACTACACGATATCAACACCGTACCACTCCTGGTTACTTTGACTGCATCTGCTTTTCCCAACGCCTTCTGCACCGTCCTCGCGACTTCAAAAGGGTTTCCCAAATAAACATCCTTATTAAAAGAAACGTACTCCAACAAGCAACGATTCATCATTCTCCTTTTCCACAACAGTTTAACCCCTTTTTGTTCTATTCTTGGACTTCACTCCACTCATCTTTCTCGCTAACAGTAGTCGACGTGCATTCAACTTCTAAACGACACTTCTGCCATCTCCTCCGTCCTCGCATTGGTGTCTATTGGAGAGCCACCTCAGAAGTAGACCAGAACTGTGACATTTCTTTTCAATGGTAAACGGCATAAGAAAGACATCTTCATTTATCCACCATCTTTGGCTCAGATCCACAAGACTTCACTCAAAGAGGTAATTCTATATCAAATATATCTGCCTCACATACAATTTGTTGACGATTGGCTGTAAGAATAGATTTAGTGTCACTGTCATGTCAACGCTCTAGGCAGATCTCAAACCCAGGACTTGGCCCACTGCCACAGACTTTTGGTGATAGACTGGATACTGTAAACATAATGCTAAATTCTATAATAAATTCACTCATCAATGGACAGTTAAATGTAAAGACACGGCCACATTTTCCTGAGGAATTGCCAACGCACCAAGAACAGACACAGGGATTGTGTTGGCGGGGTGAAAATGGTAAGAGTGTGTTTATAATGACGGAGATGTTTGAGTCTCCTCTGTAAAAACAATCATAATCTTGTCCCCCAGGAGCCTA
Organism: Salvelinus fontinalis; assembly: GCF_029448725.1. Lineage (NCBI taxonomy): Eukaryota > Metazoa > Chordata > Actinopteri > Salmoniformes > Salmonidae > Salvelinus > Salvelinus fontinalis. The sequence goes on from NC_074677.1 coordinate 1,159,398, forward strand.
TTCTCCAACTAACAACTAGTGTACATCGATAATATATCATAACAATGGATAACATTAGCTGTTTTATTGCCAGTCTTTTCAGGCCCCTGTTTACGTTCAAGGTCCTGTTAGAAAACCTTTATTAGAAAAGGGTTTTGTTAATGTGTTTAATATTCATCTAGCCTACTTGGGATTTCACCACCATGTTTTAATCTGTTCAACAACATAGATCCAGGTCAAACACAGGGTTCAACAACATAGATCCAGGTCAAACACAGGGTTCAACAACATAGATCCAGGTCAAAGACAGGGTTCAACAACATAGATCCAGGTCAAACACAGGGTTCAACAACATAGATCCAGGTTTAGGGTAAGAGTTTAGAGGGTAGGGTTGGGTAGAGGATACAAACCTGGGTAGAGGTTTGGGATTGGGTTTAAGTGGTTCAATTCAGGTTTAAGGTTTGGGATTGGGTTTAATTGGTTAAATTAAGGGTTAAGGTTTGGGATTGGGATTGGGTTCAAGTGGTTAAATTCAGGTTTAATGTTTGGGATTGGGTTTAACTGGTTAACTTCAATGTTAGGGTTTGGGATTGGGTTCAAGTGGTTAACTTCAAGGTTAAGGTTTGGGATTGGGTTCAAGTGGTTAACTTCAAGGTTAAGGTTTGGGATTGGGATTAAGTGGATTGAACACATGACCCTCGGATCCGGAGCTGGCGGATTACTCCCATCCACCATCCCCGTGCACAAGCCCTAGCAACACCCAAGTTTACTTTATGTTAATAGCACTCGTCGTTGCCCTTAGTGGCAAGTTTTGAAGACCTGCTCATCCGGACAGACGTCTAATTTCACAGTGGATCGTGAGCAATCCCTCTGCCCTGTAACCCTACACCTCAGGGCCAACGCTTCTGCTAGATGTCCTCTATTTCAAGGTGAACATACTGTGGATAAAGGATCTGATTTCTTATAGCCCATCACATTGTCCATAGTGAAAATACTGCGGGTAAAGGATCTGATTTCTAATAGCCCATCACATTGTCCATAGTAAAAATACTGTGGGTAAAGGATCTGATTTCTAATAGCCAATCACATTGTCCATAGTGAAAATACTGTGGGTAAAGGATCTGATTTCTAATAGCCAATCACATTGTCCATAGTAAAAATACGGTGGGTAAAGGATCTGATTTCTAATAGCCCATCACATTGTCCATAGTGAAAATACTGTGGGTAAAGGATCTGATTTCTTATAGCCCATCACATTGTCCATAGTGAAAATACTGTGGGTAAAGGATCTGATTTCTAATAGCCAATCACATTGTCCATAGTGACAATACTGTGGGTAAAGGATCTGTTTTCTAATAGCCCATCACATTGCCAAAGGTGGTGTCTAGTGAGTCCATTGATACACAGACACATATTTAGTGCTTTCCTTTTCAGCTCAGCCTCCTATTCACAAGACCCCAATGTTTCTTCAGTTCTTGTAGGTCCAAGGTCAAGCCAGTCAGTGCTTTGTTAGCTTATCAGCAGTCAGTATTCACTGGACGTTCAGTGTGGGACTCCGGACATGAGAAGGACGTTCAGTGTGGGACCCCGGCATGAGAAGGACTGGACGTTCAGTGTGGGACCCCGGGCATGAGAAGGACTGGACGTTCGGTGTGGGACCCCGGCATGAGAAGAACTGGACGTTCGGTGTAGGACCCCGGCATGAGAAGGACGTTCAGTGTGGGACCCCGGCATTAGAAGGGCTGGACGTTCAGTGTGGGACCCCGGCATGAGAAGGACGTTCAGTGTGGGACCCCGGCATTAGAAGGGCTGGACGTTCAGTGTGGGACCCCGGCATGAGAAGGACGTTCAGTGTGGGACCCCGGCATGAGAAGGACTGGACGTTCGGTGTGGGACCCCGGGCATTAGAAGGGCTGGACGTTCAGTGTGGGACCCCGGCATGAGAAGGACGTTCAGTGTGGGACCCCGGCATGAGAAGGACTGGACGTTTGGTGTGGGACCCCGGGCATGAGAAGGACGTTCAGTGTGGGACCCCGGCATGAGAAGGACTGGACGTTCGGTGTGGGACCCCGGGCATGAGAAAGACGTTCAGTGTGGGACCCCGGCATGAGAAGGACGTTCGGTGTGGGACCCCGGGCATGAGAAGGACTGGATGTTCAGTGTGGGACCCCGGCATGAGAAGGACTGGACGTTCAGTGTGGGACCCCGGCATGAGAAGGACTGGACGTTCGGTGTGGGACCCCGGCATGAGAAGGACTGGATGTTCAGTGTGGGACCCCGGCATTAGAAGGACTGGACGTTCAGTGTGGGACCCCGGCATGAGAAGGACTGGACGTTCGGTGTGGGACCCCGGCATGAGAAGGACAGGACGTTCAGTGTGGGACCCCGGCATGAGAAGGACGTTCAGTGTGGGACCCCGGGCATTAGAAGGGCTGGACGTTCAGTGTGGGACCCCGGGCATGAGAAGGACTGGACGTTCAGTGTGGGACCCCGGGCATGAGAAGGACGTTCAGTGTAGGACCCCGGTATGTGAAGGACTGGACGTTCAGTGTGGGACCCCGGCATTAGAAGGGCTGGACGTTCAGTGTGGGACCCCGGCATGAGAAGGACGTTCAGTGTGGGACCCCGGCATGAGAAGGACGTTCAGTGTGGGACCCCAGCATGAGAAGGGCAGATGTCACAAACATGCTTTCTTCAGTCAGAAAAGGGCTTCACCATCCTGTGGAACATTTTAATGTTTCCCTCCTGCTACTTCCTGCTACTCTTCCTGCTACTTCCTGCTACTCTCATGTGACCTCATGTGGTCACATGCTGTTCTGATGTAAGCTGTACGATGTTTATGTCTTGTTGTTTTCAGCGATCAAGGTATTTATCAAAAACAAAAGGAGAACCAAGGTACTCTTCATATAATGAATTAAAACGTCTTTATTTGTATGGAATCAAAGTTTAACTCCCTGATGAAGGTCATGCATCCGAAACGCGTCTGATAAAGAAAGAAACTGTTGTTTCTATTGAACATTCCTTACAAATAAAGGCATTTTAATAAGTTATATGAAGAGTGCCTCGGTCCTCCTTTTCTTTTTAATGACCAATCTACCCCTTTTACCTAAGAGCCCCTTCTGTCTACCAACACCTACTGTTGTGTACCTTAGTAACGCTTCCCTTCCTCCTCTTTCTACTAATCAAGGTATTATTTCTTTGTAAATACCATTTACTGGGCCTTCAGAAAGTCTTCCTATCACTTGACTTGTCCCACATTTTGTTTTATTATAGCCGGAATTCAAAATGGATTAAATTGTATTTTTTTGTTGTTGCATATTTATTGAAAAAACGAAATCCAGAAATGTCTTATTTACATAAGTATTCAGACCCTTGAGTCAGTACTTTGTAGTAGCACCTTTTTGCAACAATTACAGCTGTGAGGCTTTCTGGGTAAGTCTCTAAGAGCTGTGAGGCTTTCTGGGTAAGTCTCTAAGAGCTGTGAGGCTTTCTGGGTAAGTCTCTAAGAGCTGTGAGGCTTTCTGGGTAAGTCTCTAAGAGCTGTGAGGCTTTCTGGGTAAGTCTCTAAGAGCTGTGAGGCTTTCTGGGTAAGTCTCTAAGAGCTGTGAGGCTTTCTGGGTAAGTCTCTAAGAGCTGTGAGTCTTTCTGGGTAAGTCTCTAAGAGCTGTGAGGCTTTCTGGGTAAGTCTCTAAGAGCTGTGAGGCTTTCTGGGTAAGTCTCTAAGAGCTGTGAGGCTTTCTGGGTAAGTCTCTAAGAGCTGTGAGGCTTTCTGGGTAAGTCTCTAAGAGCTGTGAGGCTTTCTGGGTAAGTCTCTAAGAGCTGTGAGGCTTTCTGGGTAAGTCTCTAAGAGCTGTGAGGCTTTCTGGGTAAGTCTCTAAGAGCTGTGAGGCTTTCTGGGTAAGTCTCTAAGAGCTGTGAGGCTTTCTGGGTAAGTCTCTAAGAGCTGTGAGGCTTTCTGGGTAAGTCTCTAAGAGCTGTGAGTCTTTCTGGGTAAGTCTCTAAGAGCTGTGAGGCTTTCTGGGTAAGTCTCTAAGAGCTGTGAGGCTTTCTGGGTAAGTCTCTAAGAGCTGTGAGGCTTTCTGGGTAAGTCTCTAAGAGCTGTGAGGCTTTCTGGGTAAGTCTCTAAGAGCTGTGAGGCTTTCTGGGTAAGTCTCTAAGAGCTGTGAGGCTTTCTGGGTAAGTCTCTAAGAGCTGTGAGGCTTTCTGGGTAAGTCTCTAAGAGCTGTGAGGCTTTCTGGGTAAGTCTCTAAGAGCTGTGAGTCTTTCTGGGTAAGTCTCTAAGAGCTGTGAGGCTTTCTGGGTAAGTCTCTAAGAGCTGTGAATCTTTCTGGGTAAGTCTCTAAGAGCTGTGAGGCTTTCTGGGTAAGTCTCTAAGAGCTGTGAATCTTTCTGGGTAAGTCTCTAAGAGCTGTGAGGCTTTCTGGGTAAGTCTCTAAGAGCTGTGAGGCTTTCTGGGTAAGTCTCTAAGAGCTTTCCACACCTGGATGTGCAACAAAATTATTGTCAAAAGTCTTCAAGCTCTGTCTAATTGGTCACTGATCATTGCTAGACAGCCTTTTTCAGGTCTTAACATAGATTTTCAAGCAGATTTTAAGTAAAAACTGTTACTCAGCCACTCAGGAACATTTACTACCTTCTTGTTAAGTGAGTCTATGCAACTTATTATGTGACTTTTTAAGCAAATTGTTACTCTTGAACTTATTTAGGCTTCGCCATAACAAAGGGGTTGAATACCTATTGACTCAAGACATTTCAGTTTTAAATGTATTGTCTCTCACTGTGTAGGCCAGTGAGAGACAGTATACACGTAATCCATTTTAAATTCAGTTTGTAACACAACAAAATGTGGAATAAGTCAAGGTGTGTGAATACTTTCTGAAAACACTGTATGTTGAGCTTGTCAGCTAGATTGCGTTCCTGCTAGAATTAGCATTTCTCATTCAGAATGCATTGTTATTTAGCGTGCCTATTAGCGATTAGCCATTTGTTAGCATTTCTCTTTTGTGGTGCTAGGCCATTTTATGTTATCTGTTTATGTCGCTTAAGCTATGCGGCTTATATTCCATCGACATTTCTACATTGCTGTATTGTTTATGTGCAAATATTTAAGCTTAGTCCATTTTATGCTATAGGCCTTATTTTACAGTGCTGTCAATGCTAGCTTGTAGACTCGCAAGTCATGCTTATCAAGCAACCTTAGCAATGCTACATCCTGAGTTTATTGGTCTCTTATTTTCAGAACCATGATCATTGTCAGACACAAGTCAGACTCAGAGTGGTGTTGGATGTGTGTGTGTGGATCATCTTTATTCACGCACGCACGCACGCACACACGCACGCACGCACACACACACGCACACACACACGCACACACACACACACACACACACACTAGAGCCCAATGAAACATGAGATGACAGAAGCATTGAATAAACACTGAATTTTTTATTTTATTAACATAGTGTTTAAACTCAACACAGCTTCAGCATACAAGCAGAGACCGGTAGGTTGAGAGAGGTGCTCGGTAGTCCCCCCCCCCAAAAACAATCATTGATGAAAGAGCACAAAGGAAGCTGACACGAATTGTGCAGAGCAACAGACGAGCTGCAGTTAGTCACCTGACATTCCAGTACAAGTCCAGTCCCAGTGTTCCTGCTGTTTCACCGAGGACGTATGGAGAAAACTACACGCATCATGAAGCATGTCAACATCGCAGGCGGTGTGTTTTTATGGCAGACATTGGAAAGGGGAGGATACCTAGTCAGTTGTAAAGGGGGATACCTAGTCAGTTGTAAAGGGGGATACCTAGTCAGTTGTAAAGGGGGATACCTAGTCAGTTGTTAAGGGAAAGGGGGATACCTAGTCAGTTGTTAAGGGGGATACCTAGTCAGTTGTAAAGGGGGATACCTAGTCGGTTGTAAAGGGGGATACCTAGTCAGTTGGAAAGGGGGATACCTAGTCAGTTGTTAAGGGGGATACCTAGTCAGTTGTAAAGGGGGATACCTAGTCGGTTGTAAAGGGGGATACCTAGTCAGTTGGAAAGGGGGATACCTAGTCAGTTGGAAAGGGAAAGGGGGATACCTAGTCAGTTGTAAAGGGAAAGGGGGGATACCTAGTCAGTTGGAAAGGGAAAGGGGGATACCTAGTCAGTTGGAAAGGGAAAGGGGGATACCTAGTCAGTTGGAAAGGGGGATACCTAGTCAGTTGTACAACTGATTGCATTCAACTGAAATGTGTCTTCCGCATTTAACCCAACCCCTCTGAATCAGAGAGGTGCGCTTCCTTAATCGACATCCATGTCTTCGGCGCCCGGGGAACAGTGGGTTAACTGCCTTGCTCAGGGCCCGGGGAACAGTGGGTTAACTGCCTTGCTCAGCACCCGGGGAACAGTGGGTTAACTGCCTTGCTCAGGGCCCGGGGAACAGTGGGTTAACCGCCTTGCTCAGCGCCCGGGGAACAGTGGGTTAACTGCCTTGCCCAGCGCCCGGGGAACAGTGGGTTAACTGCCTTGCTCAGGGCCCGGGGAACAGTGGGTTAACTGCCTTGCTCAGGGTCCGGGGAACAGTGGGTTAACTGCCTTGCTCAGGGCCCGGGGAACAGTGGGTTAACTGCCTTGCTCAGGGTCCGGGGAACAGTGGGTTAACCGCCTTGCTCAGGTTGTAGAATGACAGATTTTTTTACTTGTCAGCTCGGGGATTTGATCCAGCAACCTTTCGGTTACTGGCCCAATGCTCTAACTACTAGGCTACTCGGGCCCCTTGATAAAAGTGGAGTAACGTTTGAATGCCACAGGATATCTGAACATCATTGCCAATTTTATATTTTAATTTAACCTTTATTTAACTAGGCAAGTCAGTTTAAGCACAAATTCTTATTTACAATGACGGTCTACCCCGGACAAACCCTGACAACACTAGGCCAATTGTGCACCGCCCAATGGGACTCCCAATTACGTCCGGTTGTGATACAGCCTGGAATCAGGTGCATCACTTCACGGCAGCAGTGTATCCATCTGCAAATAGATGATTTCAGCAGGATAATGCCCCAATGCCACAAGGCTAGGATTGGTCCAGGAACGGTCCCAAAAACATGAAGGTGAATACAGCTTACTGCAGTGGCCTGCCCAGTCACCAGATCTCAATCAAATTGTGCATCTGTGGGGATGAGATGGAACGAGCTTTTTGGATTGGAGATCCACCACCAGCCAAATTGACACAACTGTGGGAAGTATTGGAGTCAACATGGGCCAGCATCCCTGTGGAACGCTTTCGACACCTTGTAGAGTCCATGCCCCGAGGAATTGAGGCTGTTCTGAGGGTTAAATGGGGTACAACTCAACATTAGGAAGGTGTTCTAATGTTTTGATCACTCAGTGTATTTGTAACGTGGAGAAGATGGTAGAACTCTATAAGAGACTTAAAGGTAATTTTCACAAATGTTGGTGTAAATGCCTTTAAATTCAGTTTTATTGGCTGTATAGTGTATCGCGGTATAACGTGCCTTGGATTGAATCACAGTCTTAAAGTCTTAAAAATACATCTGCAACCCGTTACCTCGTCGACCGTGTGTCTAAATTACAGCATAAGAATCTGAAATGACGGATCATTAAAAATGTGCAGGACTCAAAACGTCCCACCTGCCAGAAACGTCCATCAGCTCATTAGCGTAGCCACACTTAATAAAGCACAGCACCTGTTCCCTTAGAATCCTAACCACCTGGAGTCACTTCCTCATAGCTATAGTCAGAGAGAGAGAGAGAGTCCTTTGTTCTACCTCATCGCTATAGTCAGAGAGAGAGAGAGAGTCCTTTGTTCTACCTCATCGCTATAGTCAGAGAGAGAGAGAGAGTCCTTTGTTCTACCTCATCGCTATAGTCAGAGAGAGAGAGAGAGTCCTTTGTTCTACCTCATCGCTATAGTCAGAGAGAGAGAGAGAGTCCTTTGTTCTACCTCATCGCTATAGTCAGAGAGAGAGAGAGAGTCCTTTGTTCTACCTCATCGCTATAGTCAGAGAGAGAGAGAGAGTCCTTTGTTCTACCTCATCGCTATAGTCAGAGAGAGAGAGAGAGAGAGAGAGAGAGAGAGAGAGAGAGAGACACAGAGACAGAGACAGAGAGAGAGTCCTTTGTTCTACCTCATTGCTATAGTCAGAGAGAGAGAGAGAGTCCTTTGTTCTACCTCATCGCAATAGTTACACCTGATTGGTCAGAGAGAGACAGAGAGCGAGTCTTTCGTTCTACCTCATCGCTATAGTTACACCTGATTGGTCAGAGAGAGACAGAGAGCGAGTCTTTCGTTCTACCTCATCGCTATAGTTACACCTGATTGGTCAGAGAGAGACAGAGAGAGAGTCCTTTGTTCTACCTCATCGCTATAGTTACACCTGATTGGTCAGAGAGAGACAGAGAGAGAGTCCTTTGTTCTACCTCATCGCTATAGTTACACCTGATTGGTCAGAGAGAGAGTCTTTCGTTCTACCTCATCGCTATAGTTACACCTGATTGGTCAGAGAGAGACAGAGACAGAGAGTCCTTTGTTCTACCTCATCGCTATAGTTACACCTGATTGGTCAGAGAGAGACAGAGAGAGAGTCCTTTGTTCTACCTCATTGCTATAGTTACACCTGATTGGTCAGAGAGAGACAGAGAGCGAGTCCTTCGTTCTACCTCATTGCTATAGTTACACCTGATTGGTCAGAGAGAGACAGAGAGCTAGTCCTTCGTTCTACCTCATTGCTATAGTTACACCTGATTGGTCAGAGAGAGAGAGAGAGAGTCCTTTGTTCTACCTCATCGCTATAGTTACACCTGATTGGTCAGAGAGAGACAGAGAGAGAGAGTCCTTTGTTCTACCTCATCGCTATAGTTACACCTGATTGGTCAGAGAGAGACAGAGACAGAGAGTCCTTTGTTCTACCTCATCGCTATAGTTACACCTGATTGGTCAGAGAGAGACAGAGAGAGAGTCCTTTGTTCTACCTCATTGCTATAGTTACACCTGATTGGTCAGAGAGAGAGAGAGAGAGTCCTTTGTTCTACCTCATCGCTATAGTTACACCTGATTGGTCAGAGAGAGACAGAGAGAGAGAGTCCTTTGTTCTACCTCATCGCTATAGTTACACCTGATTGGTCAGAGAGAGACAGAGAGAGAGTCCTTCGTTCTACCTCATCGCTATAGTTACACCTGATTGGTCAGAGAGAGACAGAGAGAGAGAGTCCTTTGTTCTACCTCATCGCTATAGTTACACCTGATTGGTCAGAGAGAGACAGAGAGAGAGAGTCCTTTGTTCTACCTCATCGCTATAGTTACACCTGATTGGTCAGAGAGAGACAGAGAGAGAGAGTCCTTTGTTCTACCTCATTGCTATAGTTACACCTGATTGGTCAGAGAGAGAGAGAGAGAGTCCTTTGTTCTACCTCATTGCTATAGTTACACCTGATTGGTCAGAGAGAGACAGAGAGAGAGTCCTTCGTTCTACCTCATTGCTATAGTTACACCTGATTGGTCAGAGAGAGACAGAGAGAGAGAGTCCTTTGTTCTACCTCATCGCTATAGTTACACCTGATTGGTCAGAGAGAGACAGAGAGAGAGTCCTTTGTTCTACCTCATTGCTATAGTTACACCTGCCTTGAACAACGGTTTTACCTGACACAGATTGGTTGAGATGAACCCTACTCCTGGACTATGAAGGCCTTTCAATGGAGAATCCCCTTTGAACATGTTTGTTAGTCCAGGACTTAATCTGTGTCTTGGAAACCAGTCCGTAGTGTTTTAGACTGATACCTGTGATGATCTGGATGAAAATGAAGCGACAGTCAGTAATGAGAAAGAGATACGTGAAATGATAGAAACATCACTAGCTGTTGGACCAGACATGACTGTTATGCTTTAATGACTTTACTTGAACACCTTTCATGCCTAAGGACATAAACACGTTGAGAACGTGAAGGTGAGAGAGAGAGAGAGAGACAGAGAGAGAGAGAGAACGTGAAGATGAGAGAGAGAGAGAGAGAGAGAGAGAGAGACAGAGAGAGAACGTGAAGATGAGAGAGAGAGAGACTGAGAACGTGAAGATGAGAGAGAGAGAGAACGTGAAGATGAGAGAGAGAGAACGTGAAGATGAGAGACAGAGAACGTGAAGACGAGAGACAGAGAATGTGAAGATGAGAGAGAGAGAACGTGAAGATGAGAGAGAGAGAACGTGAAGATGAGAGACAGAGAACGTGAAGATGAGAGAGAGAGAACGTGAAGATGAGAGCGAGAGAGACAGAGAACGTGAAGATGAGAGACAGAGAACGTGAAGATGAGAGAGAGAGTCAGAGAACGTGAAGACGAGAGACAGAGAACGTGAAGATGAGAGACAGAGAACGTGAAGATGAGAGAGAGAGAGAACGTGAAAATGAGAGACAGAGAACGTGAAGATGAGAGAGAGAGAACGTGAAGATGAGAGACAGAGAACGTGAAGATGAGAGTCAGAGAACGTGAAGACGAGAGACAGAGAACGTGAAGATGAGAGACAGAGAACGTGAAGATGAGAGAGAGAGAGAACGTGAAGATGAGAGACAGAGAACGTGAAGATGAGAGACAGAGAACGTGAAGATGAGAGACAGAGAACGTGAAGATGAGAGAGAGAGAACGTGAAGATGAGAGCGAGAGAGACAGAGAACGTGAAGATGAGAGACAGAGAACGTGAAGATGAGAGACAGAGAACGTGAAGATGAGAGACAGAGAACGTGAAGATGAGAGAGAACGTGAAGATGAGAGACAGAGAACGTGAAGATGAGAGACAGAGAACGTGAAGATGAGAGACAGAGAACGTGAAGATGAGAGAGAACGTGAAGATGAGAGAGAACGTGAAGATGAGAGAGAGAACGTGAAGATGAGAGACAGAGAACGTGAAGATGAGAGACAGAGAACGTGAAGATGAGAGACAGAGAACGTGAAGATGAGATACAGAGAACGTGAAGGTGAGATACAGAGAACGTGAAGATGAGATACAGAGAACGTGAAGATGAGATACAGAGAACGTGAAGATGAGATACAGAGAACGTGAAGATGAGAGACAGAGAACGTGAAGACGAGAGAGAGAGAACATGAAGATGAGAGACAGAGAACGTGAAGATGAGAGAGAACGTGAAGATGAGAGAGAGAACGTGAAGATGAGAGACAGAGAACGTGAAGATGAGATACAGAGAACGTGAAGATGAGATACAGAGAACGTGAAGATGAGAGACAGAGAACGTGAAGATGAGAGAGAGACAACATGAAGATGAGAGACAGAGAACGTGAAGATGAGAGAGAACGTGAAGATGAGAGAGAGAACGTGAAGATGAGAGACAGAGAACGTGAAGATGAGAGACAGAGAACGTGAAGATGAGAGAGAGAGAACATGAAGATGAGAGACAGAGAACGTGAAGATGAGAGAGAACGTGAAGATGAGAGAGAACGTGAAGATGAAAGACAGAGAACGTGAAGATGAGAGAGAACGTGAAGATGAGAGAGAGAACGTGAAGATGAGAGACAGAGAACGTGAAGATGAGATACAGAGAACGTGAAGATGAGATACAGAGAACGTGAAGGTGAGATACAGAGAACGTGAAGATGAGATACAGAGAACGTGAAGATGAGAGACAGAGAACGTGAAGGTGAGAGAGAGAGAGAGCAGTCCAGCTGAAACACACAGATACACTCATCCCACAGTACCAAAATGGATTGAAATATAATGAAATATTATTTTAGCCATTGACTGAACACACAATGAAGAAATAATGTGATGTGATACTGTGTGTTGACTATGTCCTAGTGAAGTGTGATGTGATACTGTCTGTGTGTGTTGACTATGTCCTAGTGAAGTGTGATGTGATACTGTCTGTGTGTTGACTATGTCCTAGTGAAGTGTGATGTGATACTGTCTGTGTGTTGACTATGTCCTAGTGAAGTGTGATGTGATACTGTCTGTCTGTGTTGACTATGTCCTAGTGAAGTGTGATGTGATACTGTCTGTCTGTGTTGACTATGTCCTAGTGAAATGTGATGTGATACTGTCTGTGTTGTCTCTAACACCACAGTTTGTGACAAAATTATCAGTATAGTTAAAAATGAGATGAAAAAATAAAAATGAGACGAAACACATTTAACTTGTATTTTTAATTTGGTACATGTGAATTTAATTGCAAATCTTATTTTATGTGCACAGACGTTTATCCGCAATAAAGTCCGTTTGATGTGATGGAAACACGACTCTGATGGAAACACGATGGAAACACGACTCTGATGGAAACACGTCTCTGATGGAAACACGACTCTGTAAACACGTCTGATGGAAACACGACTCTGATGGAAACAAGACTCTGATGGAAACACGACTCTGATGGAAACACGACTCTGATGGAAACACGACTCTGGAAACACGTCTCTGATGGAAACACGACTCTGATGGAAACACGACTCTGATGGAAACACGACTCTGGAAACACGTCTCTGATGGAAACACGTCTCTGATGGAAACACGACTCTGATGGAAACACGACTCTGATGGAAACACGTCTCTGATGGAAACACGACTGTGATGGAATCACGTCTCTGATGGAAACACGACTCTGATGGAAACACGACTCTGATGGAAACACGTCTCTGGAAACACGTCTCTGATGGAAACACGACTCTGATGGAAACACGTCTCTGATGGAAACACGACTCTGATGGAAACACGTCTCTGATGGAAACACGACTCTGTAAACACGTCTGATGGAAACACGTCTCTGATGGAAACACGTCTCTGATGGAAACAAGACTCTGATGGAAACACGTCTCTGATGGAAACACGTATCTGGAAACACGACTCTGATGGAAACACGACTCTGATAGAAACACGACTCTGATAGAAACACGTCTCTGATGGAAACACGACTCTGATGGAAACACGACTCTGATGGAAACACGTCTCTGATGGAAACACGTCTCTGATGGAAACACGTCTCTGATGGAAACACGACTCTGATGGAAACACGACTCTGATGGAATCACGTCTCTGATGGAAACACGACTCTGATGGAAACACGACTCTGATGGAAACACGACTCTGGAAACACGTCTCTGATGGAAACACGACTCTGATGGAAACACGTCTCTGATGGAAACACGTCTCTGATGGAAACACGACTCTGATGGAAACAAGTCTCTGATGGAAACACGACTCTGATGGAAACACGACTCTGATGGAAACACGACTCTGGAAACACGTCTCTGATGGAAACACGACTCTGATGGAAACACGTCTCTGATGGAAACACGTCTCTGATGGAAACACGACTCTGATGGAAACAAGTCTCTGATGGAAACACGACTCTGATGGAAACAAGTCTCCTGCTCAACACAAAGTCAATCACAGTCATACTGGTACTTCAGAGCTGTTTATTTATTGTCATACAAGTTTAATCATCAACGATTTAAGAATAACGGACAATAGAAGAAAAAAAAAATATGGACTGTAAACTTATAATCATCAACCAGCCTTACAGGTCCAGAGTCTGTCTCAGTGGGTGACATCATTTGTTTATAGGTTTCTCATAGAGGCTGCGTTTACACATGCATGTCAATTCTGATTTGTTGCCAGTAATTAGTCATTTTTGATCGATCAGATCCGCTCCTTTGCCATTAATTGGAATGCAAAAAATAATAATGAAAGTGATGCAGGCAGATGTTGGTTTGGGATTGGTTACTTTCTGTATCGATATACGCCTCATCTCAATAATGTCCAATGCGTTTCAATGGCTGGAGGGAGAAATAGTGACGGCGAAATGCTGCTATCGCAAACACACCTCTGTAACATCAGATTTCAAATGTAACATCAGAGGTAAGATCAACATCAGTCCTAATTTAGTTTGGTATTGGCCTGTAGTGGGAGTTATGTTGTCAGGGTGGCAGAATTTCACTAATTTTCCAAACAGTTCCAGGTTTTTCCAGAAATCCTGGCTGGAGGATAACGGATTACTTGCATGTTTGTTTCTGATTCTGGGCATCTTCTAGTTGGGATTCCTGGAAAACCTGGGAATGTTGGGGAATTTACTGGAATTTTGCAAATTAATTGTGTTTTTATTTTGATGTCTGTAAAGACCGGTCTGTTTTAAATCTAAATGAAGGTGTTCAGCTTGGCAATGATATGATAGGTTAATGATATGTGTGACTAATGATGGGTTAATGATATGTGCGACTAATGATTGGTTAATGATATGTATGACTAATGATGGGTTAATGATATTTGCGACTAATGATAGGTGAATGATATTTGTCTAATGATGGGTTAATGATATGTGTGACTAATGCTGGGTTAATGATATGTGTGACTAATGATAGGTTAATGACATGTGTGACTAATGATGGGTTAATGATATGTGCGACTAATGATAGGTTAATGAAATGTGTGACTAATGATGGGTTAATGATATGTGCGACTAATGATTGGTTAATGATATGTATGACTAATGATGGGTTAATGATATTTGCGACTAATGATGGGTTAATGATATGTGTGACTAATGCTGGGTTAATGATATGTGTGACTAATGATAGGTTAATGACATGTGTGACTAATGATGGGTTAATGATATGTGCGACTAATGATAGGTGAATGATATTTGTCTAATGATGGGTTAATGATATGTGTGACTAATGCTGGGTTAATGATATGTGTGACTAATGATAGGTTAATGACATGTGTGACTAATGATGGGTTAATGATATGTGCGACTAATGATAGGTTAATGATATGTGTGACTAATGATGGGTTAATGATATGTGTGACTAATGATGGGTTAATGATACGTGTGACTAATGATAGGTTAATGATATGTGTGACTAATGCCGGGTTAATGATATGTGTGACTAATGCTGGGTTAATGATATGTGTGACTAATGCCGGGTTAATGATATGTGTGACTAATGCTGGGTTAATGATATGTGTGACTAATGATGGGTTAATGATATGTGTGACTAATGATAGGTTAATGATATGTGTGACTAATGATGGGTTAATGATATGTGACTAATGTCGGGTTAATGATATGTGACTAATGATGGGTTAATGATATGTGTGACTAATGTCGGGTTAATGATATGTGACTAATGATGGGTTAATGATATGTGTGACTAATGATGGGTTAATGATATGTGTAACTAATGATAGGTTAATGATATGTGTGACTAATGATGGGTTAATGATATGTGTGACTAATGATAGGTTAATGACATGTGTGACTAATGATGGGTTAATGATATGTGCGACTAATGAAGGGTTAATGATATGTGTGACTAATGATGGGTTAATGACATGTGTGACTAATGATAGGTTAATGACATGTGTGACTAATGATGGGTTAATGATATGTGCGACCAATGATGGGTGAATGATATGTGACTAATGATGGGTTAATGATATGTGTGACTAATGCTGGGTTAATGATATGTGTGACTAATGATAGGTTAATGACATGTGTGACTAATGATGGGTTAATGATATGTGCGACTAATGATAGGTGAATGATGTGTGACTAATGATGGGTTAATGATATGTGTAACTAATGATAGGTTAATGATATGTGTGACTAATGCCGGGTTAATGATATGTGTGACTAATGATAGGTTAACGATATGTGTGACTAATGCCGGGTTAATGATATGTGTGACTAATGCCGGGTTAATGATATGTGTGACTAATGCCGGGTTAATGATATGTGTGACTAATGATAGGTTAATGATATGTGTGACTAATGATGGGTTAATGATATGTGTGACTAATGATGGGTTAATGATACGTGTGACTAATGATGGGTTAATGATATGTGTGACTAATGATAGGTTAATGATATGTGACTAATTATGGGTTAATGATATGTGCGACTAATGATGGGTTAATGATATGTGTGACTAATGATAGGTTAATGATATGTGTGACTAATGCCGGGTTAATGATATGTGTGACTAATGATAGGTTAATGATATGTGCGACTAATGCCGGGTTAATGATATGTGTGACTAATGATAGGTTATTGATATGGGTGACTAATGATGGGTTAATGATATGTGTGACTAATGCCGGGTTAATGATATGTGTGACTAATGCTGGGTTAATGATGTGTGACTAATGATGGGTTAATTTTATGTGTAACTAATGATAGGTTAATGATATGTGTGACTAATGATGGGTTAATGATATGTTTGACTAATGATAGGTTAATGATATGTGTGACTGATGATGGGTTAATGATATGTGTGACTAATGATAGGTTAATGATATGTGTAACTAATGATAGGTGAATGATATGTTTGACTAATGATAGGTTAATGATATGTGTAACTAATGATAGGTTAATGATATGTGTGACTAATGCATGGTTAATGATATGTGTGACTAATGCCGGGTTAATGATGTATGTGACTAATGCTGAGTTAATGATATGTGTGACTAATGCCGGGTTAATGATATGACTAGACATACTTCAGAAACGTTAAATCTTGATATGGTTTGTAAATGTTTGTTTATTACCAGAAGTGATCATGATACAGCATTAAACAGGTAACTGCCAAAATAAAGGAAACACCAACATAAAATGTTTTTAATAGGGTGTTGTGCAACAACACAAACCACCAGAACAGCTTTGAAATAACTTGGCATAGCTTCTACAAGTGTCTGGAACTCTACTGGAGGGATCTCCCATAACTGTTCAACTGGGTTGAGATCTAGTGACAGACACACACACACACCCTTTGCAACCCCTCTTTCAAAGTAAGAGATCTCTTCTTCTAGACATGGTAACCAAAATAATGGGCAACTGGTCATTTATATACATGACCCTAAGCATGATGGGATGTTAATTGCATAATTACCACACCTGTGTAGGAGCACCTGCTTTCATTTACTCATTAACTCAAGTGTTTCCTTTATTTTGGCAGTTACTTGTGTATCATATAATCACAAATAATGACTGCGAAAGATCAACCCCATTCTGTTAAAGCTAGCTAACGAAGCTAGTTAACGAATCTAGTTAACGAAGCTAGTTAACGAAGCTAGCTAACGAAGCTAGTTAACGAAGCTAGCTAACGAAGTGTGGTGTTGTAACCAGCTAACGAAGCTAGTTAACGAAGCTAGCTAACGAAGTCTGGTGTTGTAACCAGCTAACGAAGCTAGCTAACGAAGCTAGCTAATGAAGTGTGGTGTTGTAACCAGCTAAAGACGTGTGGTGTTGGAGATAGTTAAAGACGTGTGGTGTTGGAGATAGTTAAAGACGTGTGGTGTTGGAGATAGTTAAAGACGTGTGGTGGTGGAGATAGTTAAAGACGTGTGGTGTTGGAGATAGTTAAAGACGTGTGGTGGTGGAGATAGTTAAAGACATGTGGTGTTGGAGATAGTTAAAGACGTGTGGTGGTGGAGATAGTTAAAGACATGTGGTGTTGGAGATAGTTAAAGACGTGTGGTGTTGGAGATAGTTAAAGACGTGTGGTGTTGGAGATAGTTAAAGACGTGTGGTGTTGGAGATAGTTAAAGACGTGTGGTGGTGGAGATAGTTAAAGACGTGTGGTGGTGGAGATAGTTAAAGACGTGTGGTGGTGGAGATAGTTAAAGACGTGTGGTGTTGGAGATAGTTAAAGACGTGTGGTGTTGGAGATAGTTAAAGACGTGTGGTGTTGGAGATAGTTAAAGACGTGTGGTGTTGGAGATAGTTAAAGCCGTGTGGTGTTGGAGCCGGTTAAAGACGTGTGGTGTTGGAGATAGTTAAAGACGTGTGGTGTTGGAGACAGTTAAAGACGTGTGGTGTTGGAGATAGTTAAAGACGTGTGGTGTTGGAGATAGTTAAAGACGTGTGGTGTTGGAGATAGTTAAAGACGTGTGGTGTTGGAGATAGTTAAAGACGTGTGGTGTTGGAGATAGTTAAAGACGTGTGGTGTTGGAGATAGTCATATAGAATGTTGGAGTCCTCTAGTGGACAAAGGGCTATCTTAGCATGGGCAGCGCCATTGAGTGCTTCGGCAGGGATCAGGCAATCGTGAAGAAGAAATGGACTACTTTGAAAAAGCAAATGCTGTCACAGACGCTATAACGACACAGATACAAAGAAGAGCTCTCTATCTATCTCTCTTCAGCTAGCTAACACAGCCAACTAATGAAAAAGCTAACAACGTGTGGTGTTGGAGCTAGCTAACGAAGTTATCTCAGTTTGCCAACAGAGATAGCTAAAAAGCTAGCTAACAAATTGTACCTATAGACTCACCTGACACACATCAAAATCTACCAATCTTCTCTAGACCTTTCTGATCTGCAGCATGCCACCAACACTACAACAAACCACTGGCCTCCTCCAAGTTTTTTTTCTCTCCATTGAAATCATTTTGAAATCTCCAAAAATTAAAGATGAGATCTGGAAAATGGAAAAAAAAAATGAAAAAAAGTATTACCAAAAAATTCCGTACTTACACAGTATATACATTGCCTTGTGCTAACGCCCTCCAAAAGGTGTATCGATAAGATAAGGGCGGTGGGAACTCCTTTAAAAATAGATAAATTGGCTAATATAAGTAGTGAAGGATAATATACACATGTGAAGTTATAAGGGATCCTAAAATCGAACAACATCTTTCACTATTAAACACATTTAGCAGATGGAATATACAGCCGTATGCACAAGGAAAGAACCGTATTAACAAAACTTAAGATAAAAGACAAATGATACTGTTTGTAAATAAGAACCCTGGCTGGTCTGTTATTATGTTGAATAAACCATACGTTTTATTTGATCAGGATTTAATTAGGGAAAGCCAATTTCTCTGCTCTTATTTGAACTAGGGTTGTAAAAATAAATGGCAAAGTAACACATGTTCACGCTGGTGGTTGTTGTGCTTCGGTATTAGTCTTTTCTGTTGAGTGTTTTCTTTTTTTGGGGGGGGGGGGGGGGGAGTCACACAGCTTGGCTAAAATAGAGCTCTCACACAATGTTTTCAACGCTCCATCCAAGGCCAAGTATTGTCCCAAACTCTAAAATATAAAACTTTTTTTTATTTTATTTAAATAAAAGAACCCTAAACTAGTCCAACTTCTAATATCCGTACAACGCAGCACTACTACCCAAATACGGCGTGGTTCTACATCCCCATGGCAACCGATGATGCTGTAGAAAGATACTAAGTTGCCGTGGCGACACTGTTAAGCGGGTTTCTGAACAGGAACATACAAACAAACGGTTACATCATGGATACACAGACAGCACGAATAAATTAACATGATTAACACGATTGTGCATAATAAAAAGCAAGACATTAATTGATTGATTGTTGTTTCATTTGATATAAACCTTTCACCCCTGCATCGATTTAGTACATTTTTGGTATTCAGAATTATACTGAGTGTCATTAAGGATCAGTTGGTTTTAAAGACCCCCATATGGAAACATGATGAACAAAATACACAGATATCGTATCTCACAACACAAAACCTCTGTCTTATCGTACAACGGGGCTTCTTCTCCTGCGTACAGCTGGTTTTGTACAAAACCTTTGTCATTTCGTACCGTACAGGGCGCAACTTCTCCTGTTTCCAAGTCTATAGTTCTCTTCAATACAATTTTAGTCAATATTGAAGTGGACAGTGAAGGGTAGAGTGAAGGGTAGAGTGAAGGGGACAGTGAAGGGGACAGTGAAGGGGACAGTGAAGGGTAGAGTGAAGGGGACAGTGAAGGGGACAGTGAAGGGGACAGTGAAGGGGTCAGTGAAGGGGACAGGGAAGGGGACAGTGAAGGGGTCAGTGAAGGGGTCAGTGAA
The DNA here is from genome assembly GCF_029448725.1 of Salvelinus fontinalis. Taxonomy (NCBI): domain Eukaryota; kingdom Metazoa; phylum Chordata; class Actinopteri; order Salmoniformes; family Salmonidae; genus Salvelinus; species Salvelinus fontinalis. Next base: position 1,179,185 of record NC_074677.1, read on the forward strand.
GGGGACAGTGAAGGGGACAGTGAAGGGTAGAGTGAAGGGTAGAGTGAAGGGGACAAGGAAGGGGACAGTGAAGGGGACAGTGAAGGGAAAGGGGAAGGGGACAGTGAAGGGGACAGTGAAGGGGTCAGTGAAGGGGTCAGTGAAGGGTAGAGTGAAGGGTAGAGTGAAGGGGACAAGGAAGGGGACAAAGAAGGGGACAAGGAAGGGGAGAGTGAAGGCGACAGTGAAGGGGACAGTGAAGGGGCCAGTGAAGGGGAAGGGGACAGTGAAGGGGAAGGGGACAGTGAAGGGGAAGGGGACAGTGAAGGGGTCAGTGAAGGGGATAGTGAAGGGGAAGGGGACAGTGAAGGGGAAGGGGACAGTGAAGGGGAAGGGGTCAGTGAAGGGGAAGGGGACAGTGAAGGGGAAGGGGACAGTGAAGGGGTCAGTGAAGGGGATAGTGAAGGGGACAGTGAAGGGGAAGGGGACAGTGAAGGGGACAGTGAAGGGGAAGGGGACAGTGAAGGGGAAGGGGACAGTGAAGGGGAAGGGGACAGTGAAGGGGCCAGTGAAGGGGTCAGTGAAGGGGTCAATGAAGGGGATAGTGAAGGGGAAGGGGACAGTGAAGGGGAAGGGGACAGTGAAGGGGAAGGGGACAGTGAAGGGGAAGGGGACAGTGAAGGGAAAGGGGACAGTGAAGGGAAAGGGGACAGTGAAGGGGAATGGGACAGTGAAGGGGAAGGGGACAGTGAAGGGGATAGGGAAGGGGAAGGGGACAGTGAAGGGGATAGGGAAGGGGATTGGGGACAGTGAAGGGGACAGATCGTGTAAGTATCACGTTCAGTCTGAAAGACATAAGGCTTAACCAGAACACATATTAATTGAAATAAAAAACTAAAACATACAAGTGAAGATGTTTAATTAACTGCCTAGAAGCTTTGAAATGACGGTTTAAATGAAAAGAAGCCAGAAAGGAAAAACAGTATATCATCATCAGTATAACTGAATGACATACAGTAGTTATAACAGGTGTATGTCATCATCAATGTAACTGAATGACATAAAGTAGTTATAACAGGTGTATGTCACCATCAGTATAACTGAATGACATACAGTAGTTATAACAGGTGTATGTCACCATCAGTATAACTGAATGACATACAGTAGTTATAACAGGTGTATGTCATCATCAATGTAACTGAATGACATACAGTAGTTATAACAGGTGTATGTCATCATCAGTGTAACTGAATGACATACAGTAGTTATAACAGGTGTATGTCACCATCAGTGTAAATTAATGACATAAAGTAGTTATAATAGGTGTATGTCACCGTCAGTGTAAATTAATGACACAAAGTAGTTATAACAGGTGTCTGTCACCATCAGTGTAACTGAATGACATAAAGTAGTTATAATAGGTGTTTGTCACCATCAGTATAAATTAATGACATACAGTAGTTATAACAGGTGTATGTCACCATCAGTATAAATTATTGACACAAAGTAGTTATAACAGGTGTCTGTCACCATCAGTGTAAATTAATGACATAAAGTAGTTATAACAGGTGTATGTCACCATCAGTATAAATTAATGACATAAAGTAGTTATAACAGGTGTATGTCATCATCAGTGTAAATTAATGACATAAAGTAGTTATAACAGGTGTATGTCACCATCAGTATAAATTAATGACATAAAGTAGTTATAACAGGTGTATGTCATCATCAGTGTAAATTAATGACATAAAGTAGTTATAACAGGTGTATGTCACCATCAGTATAAATTAATGACATAAAGTAGTTATAACAGGTGTATGTCATCATCAGTGTAAATTAATGACATAAAGTAGTTATAACAGGTGTATGTCACCATCAGTGTAACTGAATGACATAAAGTAGTTATAACAGGTGTATGTCACCATCAGTATAAATGAATGACATAAAGTAGTTATAACATTGCTGACTGGCAGAGTGGAAATGAAAGCCTTATATTTAGGCACCATGTAAACAACAGGGAATGTGAGTTGTGGACAGGGAGTGTGTGGTTTTGAGGAATCCAGTTACGTGGTGTTAATAAAGAGTTGGAAGTGGTCTCGTGGATATGCAGATTCTCAGGCTTTTATTGAGCAGATAAAATATCAATCATAAAAAAATAAAAAGGCAACATCCCCAGACAGCCAATAGGGCGCGGCCTTTAAAAATGAAAGCCGGCAACGTAAACCAGGGCGGTTGGACAAAAAGACGTGAAGGATGGAATGATAACAAAGTAGAACAAAAAGGCCAGCAGGAGAGGGGGATGATGGGAAAAAGAAGGAGTATTTCCTCTCTGCATACTGCCCAGGGGGTTTCCTCAGTGAGGCAGCAGGGGCAGTGGAGAGAGAAATATATATAGAGAGAGAGAGATAAAGAGAGAGAGAGAGAGAGAGAGAGAGAGAGAGAGAGAGAGAGAGAGGGGTGAAGAGAAAGAGAGAGATAAAGAGAGAGAGGGAGAGAGAGAGAGAGATTAAAATAAAGACAGAGAGGTGAAGAGGGAGAGAGAGAGAAATGTGACGAGAGAGAGAAATGAAGAGAGAGAGAGAGAAAGAGGTGAAGAGGAAAGAGATAGCTAGAGAGATTAGGGGATAGAGTGAGTGAGAGGCAGAGTTCTCCTCAGCACGTGTGGGGGCAGCAGATCAGAGCGCCCTCTACAGTCTAGATAAAGTACTCCTTCTTCTCCTCAGCATGTGTGTTGCCCTCTGCGTTGATGATAGCCGTATCAGCATCAGGCGCGTCGTCCGCTCCTTTGGCCTCGTTGGTCAGGTACGTTCCTATTGGACAACAGACAGGAAGACAATATTTTGAGGTATGTTCCTATTGGACAACAGACAGGAAGACAATATTTTGAGGTATGTTCCTATTGGACAACAAACAGGAAGACAATACGTGAGGAGACAAAAGTTTTGAAACATTTGGAAACCTGTCTTGCTCCATTGTAGTCAGTGATAATCCTGTTTTTTTTATGTCTTTGTTTAACGTGACGGTCCTTCGAGCCGAATAGGAAACATTGTCCCGGGACAGCTGCTTGATGATCGTCAAGTGGGCTATAACCTCTGGTCATAGTTGATCTGTTGTGATAGTATTTGGTGTGTTACCTTCGTGCCTGGTCAGGTATACCTGGTTATTGTAATTGGGCTACAGACACTATATAGTTGGTCAGGTCTTAGATGTGTTGGTGTGTTACTAAATGGTGGCCTACCTTTATGCCTGACTATGTAACTGATTATAAATAGGAGGACAAACTGGAAAGACAAAGATAATTGGTCAGGTGTTTCACATATAGCAGGTGTTTCACAGGTGTTGTGTGTTACAGATAACGTCAGGTATCCTATCTCTCTGACAGACCAGGTAACTGACTATTAAACAGGTGAGGTGTCCTGTCTCTCTGACAGACCAGGTAACTGACTATTAAACAGTGGGTGAGGTGTCCTATCTCTCTGACAGACCAGGTAACTGACTATTAAACAGTGGGTAAGGTGTCCTATCTCTCTGACAGACCAGGTAACTGACTATTAAACAGGTGAGGTGTCCTATCTCTCTGACAGACCAGGTAACTGACTATTAAACAGGTGAGGTATCCTATCTCTCTGACAGACCAGGTAACTGACTATTAAACAGGTGAGGTGTCCTGTCTCTCTGACAGACCAGGTAACTGACTATTAAACAGTGGGTGAGGTGTCCTATCTCTCTGACAGACCAGGTAACTGACTATTAAACAGTGGGTGAGGTGTCCTATCTCTCTGACAGACCAGGTAACTGACTATTAAACAGGTGAGGTGTCCTATCTCTCTGACAGACCAGGTAACTGACTATTAAACAGTGGGTGAGGTGTCCTATCTCTCTGACAGACCAGGTAACTGACTATTAAACAGGTGAGGTATCCTATCTCTCTGACAGACCAGGTAACTGACTATTAAACAGTGGGTGAGGTGTCCTATCTCTCTGACAGACCAGGTAACTGACTATTAAACAGGTGAGGTATCCTATCTCTCTGACAGACCAGGTAACTGACTATTAAACAGTGGGTAAGGTGTCCTATCTCTCTGACAGACCAGGTAACTGACTATTAAACAGGTGAGGTGTCCTGTCTCTCTGACAGACCAGGTAACTGACTATTAAACAGTGGGTGAGGTGTCCTATCTCTCTGACAGACCAGGTAACTGACTATTAAACAGGTGAGGTGTCCTATCTCTCTGACAGACCAGGTACCTGACTATTAAACAGGTGAGGTATCCTATCTCTCTGACAGACCAGGTAACTGACTATTAAACAGGTGAGGTGTCCTGTCTCTCTGACAGACCAGGTAACTGACTATTAAACAGTGGGTGAGGTGTCCTATCTCTCTGACAGACCAGGTAACTGACTATTAAACAGGTGAGGTGTCCTATCTCTCTGACAGACCAGGTACCTGACTATTAAACAGGTGAGGTATCCTATCTCTCTGACAGACCAGGTAACTGACTATTAAACAGGTGAGGTGTCCTGTCTCTCTGACAGACCAGGTAACTGACTATTAAACAGTGGGTGAGGTGTCCTATCTCTCTGACAGACCAGGTAACTGACTATTAAACAGGTGAGGTGTCCTGTCTCTCTGACAGACCAGGTAACTGACTATTAAACAGTGGGTGAGGTGTCCTATCTCTCTGACAGACCAGGTAACTGACTATTAAACAGTGGGTGAGGTGTCCTATCTCTCTGACAGACCAGGTAACTGACTATTAAACAGGTGAGGTGTCCTATCTCTCTGACAGACCAGGTAACTGACTATTAAACAGGTGAGGTGTCCTATCTCTCTGACAGACCAGGTAACTGACTATTAAACAGTGGGTGAGGTGTCCTATCTCTCTGACAGACCAGGTAACTGACTATTAAACAGGTGAGGTGTCCTATCTCTCTGACAGTCCAGGTAACTGACTATTAAACAGGTGAGGTGTCCTATCTCTCTGACAGACCAGGTAACTGACTATTAAACAGTGGGTAAGGTATCCTATCTCTCTGACAGACCAGGTAACTGACTATTAAACAGTGGGTAAGGTGTCCTATCTCTCTGACAGACCAGGTACCTGACTATTAAACAGTGGGTGAGGTGTCCTATCTCTCTGACAGACCAGGTACCTGACTATTAAACAGTGGGTGAGGTGTCCTATCTCTCTGACAGACCAGGTACCTGACTATTAAACAGTTGGTGAGGTGTCCTATCTCTCTGACAGACCAGGTACCTGACTATTAAACAGTGGGTAAGGTGTCCTATCTCTCTGACAGACCAGGTAACTGACTATTAAACAGGTGAGGTATCCTATCTCTCTGACAGACCAGGTAACTGACTATTAAACAGTTGGTGAGGTGTCCTATCTCTCTGACAGACCAGGTACCTGACTATTAAACAGGTGAGGTGTCCTGTCTCTCTGACAGACCAGGTAACTGACTATTAAACAGGTGAGGTGTCCTATCTCTCTGACAGACCAGGTAACTGACTATTAAACAGTGGGTAAGGTATCCTATCTCTCTGACAGACCAGGTAACTGACTATTAAACAGGTGAGGTGTCCTATCTCTCTGACAGACCAGGTAACTGACTATTAAACAGTGGGTAAGGTGTCCTATCTCTCTGACAGACCAGGTAACTGACTATTAAACAGGTGAGGTGTCCTATCTCTCTGACAGACCAGGTAACTGACTATTAGACAGGTGAGGTGTCCTATCTCTCTGACAGACCAGGTAACTGACTATTAAACAGGTGAGGTGTCCTATCTCTCTGACAGACCAGGTAACTGACTATTAAACAGGTGAGGTATCCTATCTCTCTGACAGACCAGGTAACTGACTATTAAACAGTTGGTGAGGTGTCCTATCTCTCTGACAGACCAGGTACCTGACTATTAAACAGTGGGTGAGGTGTCCTATCTCTCTGACAGACCAGGTAACTGACTATTAAACAGTGGGTGAGGTGTCCTATCTCTCTGACAGACCAGGTAACTGACTATTAAACAGGTGAGGTGTCCTATCTCTCTGACAGACCAGGTAACTGACTATTAAACAGTGGGTAAGGTGTCCTATCTCTCTGACAGACCAGGTAACTGACTATTAGACAGTCAATAGATAAAGTGTTTTAGATACAGGTGGTCAGGTGTCCAACTATCAGGAGACCTGTAGTCAGGTGTGTTACTATCAGGAGACCTGTAGTCAGGTGTGTTACTATCAGGAGACCTGTAGTCAGGTGTGTTACTATCAGGAGACCTGTAGTCAGGTGTGTTACTATCAGGAGACCTGTAGTCAGGTGTGTTACTATCAGGAGACCTATAGTCAGGTGTGTTACTATCAGGAGACCTGTTGTCAGGTGTGTTACTATCAGGAGACCTGTTGATGGGTGTGTTACTATCAGGAGACCTGTTGATGGGTGTGTTAGTATCAGGAGACCTGTAGTCAGGTGTGTTACTATCAGGAGACCTGTAGTCAGGTGTGTTACTATCAGGAGACCTGTAGTCAGGTGTGTTACTATCAGGAGACCTGTTGTCAGGTGTGTTACTATCAGGAGACCTGTAGTCAGGTGTGTTATCTCTATGTGTTTTACAGGTGTTGTGTGTAACAGGTACTGTCACATGTTTTACCTTTATGCCTGGCCAGGTAGCGTCCCAAAAAGATGATTAGACACAAGGTAACGAAGACCACCACAGCCACCACTCCACCAATCAGAGCATGGTCTGGTCCACGCTGCCCCATGGCGTTGGGATCTGGAGAGAGTAGGGAAGGAGAAGAGGGGGAGGAGGGGGAGGGAGAGGAGGGAAGGAGAAGAGGGAGAGGGAGGGAGGGAGGGAGGGAGGGAGGAAGGGAGGGAGGGAGGGAGGGAGGGAGGGAGGGGGGGAGGGAGGGAGGGAGGGAGGGAGGGAGGGAGGGAGGGAGGGAGGGAGAGGAGGGGGTAAGGAGATAAGGGGAGGGAGGTTGAGTTTTCTGATCTTTGTTTTATCTCTCAGATATAGGACAACTTCCTTTTGATTTTAGTATTGTCTCCGTTCTAGACTACCACTGGTCCACCTTTAGAGGCTAGACCTGTTATGCTATGATAATGGTTATCCCCAGACACACCTGCATACACACGGACCTGCATACACACACACCTGCGTACATAAACACACATCTGCGTACGTACACACACACACCTGCGTACGTACACACACACCTGCGTACGTACACACACACCTGCGTACACATACACACACACCTGCGTACACACACACACACCTGCGTACATACACACACACACACCTGCGTACACATACACACACACCTGCGTACACATACACACACCTGCGTACATACACACACACACACACCTGCGTACACATACACACACACCTGCATACACATACACACACCTGCGTACATACACACACACACACACACACCTGCGTACATACACACACACCTGCGTACATACACACACACCTGCGTACACATACACACACACCTGCGTACATACACACACACCTGCGTACATACACACAGACCTGCATACGTACACACACCACCTCTACCTATGTATGTAAGTATATGGATAAAATCCGTGTGGTTCCTCCTTCTGAAAATCATCTGTGGCACGACCTCATCCAGGCCACAGTACTTATAAAAACATGGCTAGTATGTGCTAAATGAGGTTTTTCTTGTTACTAAAGCTAATTATACAGTTTCACCGGGTCATCTAATTCACAGCAACAGGGGACACGTTGAAATAGGCTCTGGCTTTATTCTCGAAATTAATTCTATAAATATTGCCACTTTATTCACAACAGTATATTTAGACTTTATTTTTAAAAAGTGCCACCAACCGTCGCTGTTTATTTAACTGCCTCTTGAAGCAGAAAATATCAGTTAATGTAGAAAAATCATCAAGATGAGTCCAGTTATTAGTGGAAGAAGGAAGAAGACTACAGACCATGTTCAGTGTTATCAGGAAGAAGACTACAGACCATGTTCAGTGTTATCAGGGAGAAGACCTGACTACAGACCATGTTCAGTGTTATCAGGGAGAAGACTACAGACCATGTTCAGTGTCATCAAGAAGAAGACTACAGACCATGTTCAGTGTTATCAGGAAGAAGACTACAGACCATGTTCAGTGTTATCAGGAAGAAGACAAGACTACAGACCATGTTCAGTGTTATCAGGAAGAAGACCTGACTACAGACCATGTTCAGTGTTATCAGGAAGAAGACTACAGACCATGTTCAGTGTTATCAGGAAGAAGACTACAGACCATGTTCAGTGTTATCAGGGAGAAGACTACAGACCAGGTTCAGTGTTATCAGGAAGAAGACTACAGACCATGTTCAGTGTTATCAGGGAGAAGACTACAGACCAGGTTCAGTGTTATCAGGGAGAAGACTACAGACCAGGTTCAGTGTTATCAGGGAGAAGACTACAGACCAGGTTCAGTGTTATCAGGGAGAAGACTACAGACCAGGTTCAGTGTTATCAGGGAGAAGACTACAGACCAGGTTCAGTGTTATCAGGAAGAAGACTACAGACCATGTTCAGTGTTATCAGGGAGAAGACTACAGACCAGGTTCAGTGTTATCAGGGAGAAGACCTGACTACAGACCATGTTCAGTGTTATCAGGAAGAAGACTACAGACCATGTTCAGTGTTATCAGGAAGAAGACTACAGACCATGTTCAGTGTTATCAGGGAGAAGACTACAGACCATGTTCAGTGTTATCAGGGAGAAGACCTGACTACAGACCATGTTCAGTGTTATCAGGAAGAAGACTACAGACCATGTTCAGTGTTATCAGGGAGAAGACCTGACTACAGACCAGGTTCAGTGTTATCAGGAAGAAGACCTGACTACAGACCAGGTTCAGTGTTATCAGGAAGAAGACTACAGACCATGTTCAGTGTTATCAGGGAGAAGACTACAGACCATGTTCAGTGTTATCAGGAAGAAGACCTGACTACAGACCATGTTCAGTGTTATCAGGGAGAAGACTACAGACCAGGTTCAGTGTTATCAGGGAGAAGACTACAGACCATGTTCAGTGTTATCAGGAAGAAGACCTGACTACAGACCAGGTTCCGTGTTATCAGGGAGAAGACCTGACTACAGACCATGTTCAATGTTATCAGGGAGAAGACCTGACTACAGACCATGTTCAGTGTTATCAGGGAGAAGACCTGACTACAGACCAGGTTCAGTGTTATCAGGGAGAAGACTACAGACCAGGTTCAGTGTTATCAGGAAGAAGACTACAGACCATGTTCAGTGTTATCAGGAAGAAGACTACAGACCATGTTCAGTGTTATCAGGAAGAAGACCTGACTACAGACCAGGTTCAGTGTTATCAGGGAGAAGACCTGACTACAGACCATGTTCAGTGTTATCAGGAAGAAGACAAGACTACAGACCATGTTCAGTGTTATCAGGAAGAAGACATGACTACAGACCATGTTCAGTGTTATCAGGAAGAAGACCTGACTACAGACCATGTTCAGTGTTATCAGGAAGAAGACTACAGACCATGTTCAGTGTTATCAGGGAGAAGACTACAGACCATGTTCAGTGTTATCAGGGAGAAGACCTGACTACAGACCATGTTCAGTGTTATCAGGAAGAAGACTACAGACCATGTTCAGTGTTATCAGGAAGAAGACTACAGACCATGTTCAGTGTTTTCAGGAAGAAGACTACAGACCATGTTCAGTGTTATCAGGAAGAAGACTACAGACCATGTTCAGTGTTATCAGGAAGAAGACTACAGACCATGTTCAGTGTTATCAGGAAGAAGACTACAGACCATGTTCAGTGTTATCAGGAAGAAGACTACAGACCATGTTCAGTGTTATCAGGAAGAAGACCTGACTACAGACCATGTTCAGTGTTATCAGGAAGAAGACTACAGACCAGGTTCAGTGTTATCAGGAAGAAGACTACAGACCATGTTCAGTGTTATCAGGAAGAAGACCTGACTACAGACCATGTTCAGTGTTATCAGGAAGAAGACCTGACTACAGACCATGTTCAGTGTTATCAGGAAGAAGACTACAGACCATGTTCAGTGTTATCAGGGTGAAGACTACAGACCATGTTCAGTGTTATCAGGGAGAAGACTACAGACCATGTTCAGTATTATCAGGAAGAAGACCTGACTACAGACCATGTTCAGTGTTATCAGGAAGAAGACCTGACTACAGACCAGGTTCAGTGTTATCAGGAAGAAGACTACAGACCATGTTCAGTGTTATCAGGGAGAAGACTACAGACCATGTTCAGTGTTATCAGGGAGAAGACTACAAACCATGTTCAGTGTTATCAGGAAGAAGACAACAGACCAGGTTCAGTGTTATCAGGAAGAAGACTACAGACCAGGTTCAGTGTTATCAGGAAGAAGACTACAGACCATGTTCAGTATTTCAGGAAGAAGACTACAGACCATGTTCAGTGTTATCAGGAAGAAGACTACAGACCATGTTCAGTGTTATCAGGAAGAAGACTACAGACCATGTTCAGTGTTATCAGGAAGAAGACTACAGACCATGTTCAGTGTTATCAGGAAGAAGACCTGACTACAGACCATGTTCAGTGTTATCAGGAAGAAGACCTGACTACAGACCATGTTCAGTGTTATCAGAAAGAAGACTACAGACCAGGTTCAGTGTTATCAGGAAGAAGACTACAGACCAGGTTCAGTGTTATCAGGAAGAAGACTACAGACCATGTTCAGTGTTATCAGGAAGAAGACCTGACTACAGACCATGTTCAGTGTTATCAGGAAGAAGACTACAGACCATGTTCAGTGTTATCAGGGTGAAGACTACAGACCATGTTCAGTGTTATCAGGGAGAAGACTACAGACCATGTTCAGTATTATCAGGAAGAAGACCTGACTACAGACCATGTTCAGTGTTATCAGGAAGAAGACCTGACTACAGACCAGGTTCAGTGTTATCAGGAAGAAGACTACAGACCATGTTCAGTGTTATCAGGGAGAAGACTACAGACCATGTTCAGTGTTATCAGGGAGAAGACTACAAACCATGTTCAGTGTTATCAGGAAGAAGACAACAGACCAGGTTCAGTGTTATCAGGAAGAAGACTACAGACCAGGTTCAGTGTTATCAGGAAGAAGACTACAGACCATGTTCAGTGTTATTAGGGAGAAGACTACAGACCAGGTTCAGTGTTATCAGGAAGAAGACTACAGACCATGTTCAGTGTTATCAGGAAGAAGACAACAGACCAGGTTCAGTGTTATCAGGAAGAAGACTACAGACCATGTTCAGTGTTGTCAGGAAGAAGACTACAGACCATGTTCAGTGTTATCAGGAAGAAGACCTGACTACAGACCAGGTTCAGTGTTATCAGGAAGAAGACTAAAGACCATGTTCAGTGTTATCAGAAAGAAGACCTGACAGCAGACCATGTTCAGTGTTATCAGGGAGAAGACTACAGACCATGTTCAGTGTTATCAGGGAGAAGACCTGACTACAGACCAGGTTCAGTGTTATCAGGAAGAAGACTAAAGACCATGTTCAGTGTTATCAGAAAGAAGACCTGACTACAGACCATGTTCAGTGTTATCAGGGAGAAGACTACAGACCATGTTCAGTGTTATCAGGGAGAAGACCTGACTACAGATCAGGTTCCGTGTTATCAGGAAGAAGACTACAGACCATGTTCAGTGTTATCCGGGAGAAGACTACAGACCATGTTCAGTGTTATCAGGAAGAAGACTACAGACCATGTTCAGTGTTATCAGGGAGAAGACTACAGACCATGTTCAGTGTTATCAGAAAGAAGACCTGACTACAGACCAGGTTCAGTGTTATCAGGAAGAAGACTACAGACCAGGTTCAGTGTTATCAGGAAGAAGACTACATACCATGTTCAGTGTTATCAGAAAGAAGACCTGACTACAGACCAGGTTCAGTGTTATCAGGGAGAAGACTACAGACCATGTTCAGTGTTATCAGGGAGAAGACTACAGACCATGTTCAGTGTTATCAGGAAGAAGACTACAGACCAGGTTCAGTGTTATCAGGAAGAAGACATGACTACAGACCATGTTCAGTGTTATCAGGAAGAAGACAAGGAGAAGGGGACAGACCCATGTGCCAGATGGACAGGTCTAATCTCTAGGTTCACCACCACCTACTGATAAGGGAGGCCCATGTGCCAGATGGACAGGTATAATCTCTAGGTTCACCATCACCTACTGATAAGGAGACAGACCCATGTGCCAGATGGACAGGGATAATCTCTAGGTTCACCATCACCTACTGATAAGGGAGGCCCATGTGCCAGATGGACAGGGATAATCTCTAGGTTCACCATCACCTACTGATAAGGGAGGCCCATGTGCCAGATGGACAGGGATAATCTCTAGGTTCACCATCACCTACTGATAAGGGAGACCCATGTGCCAGATGGACAGGTATAATCTCTAGGTTCACCATCACCTACTGATAAGGGAGACCCATGTGCTAGATGGACAGGTATAATCTCTAGGTTCACCATCACCTACTGATAAGGAGACCCATGTGCTAGATGGACAGGTATAATCTCTAGGTTTCACCATCACCTACTGATAAGGGAGACCCATGTGCTAGATGGACAGGTATAATCTCTAGGTTCACCATCACCTACTGATAAGGCAGATCCATGTGCTAGATGGACAGGTATAATCTCTAGGTTCACCATCACCTACTGATAAGGGAGGCCCATGTGCCAGATGGACAGGTATAATCTCTAGGTTCACCATCACCTACTGATAAGGGAGACCCATGTGCTACATAGACAGGGATAATCTCTAGGTTCACCATCACCTACTGATAAGGCAGACCCATGTGCCAGATGGACAGGTATAATCTCTAGGTTCACCATCACCTACTGATAAGGGAGACCCATGTGCTAGATGGACAGGTATAATCTCTAGGTTCACCATCACCTACTGATAAGGGAGACCCATGTGCTAGATGGACAGGTATAATCTCTAGGTTCACCATCACCTACTGATAAGGGAGACCCATGTGCTAGATGGACAGGTATAATCTCTAGGTTCACCATCACCTACTGATAAGGGAGACCAATGTGCTAGATGGACAGGGATAATCTCTAGGTTCACCATCACCTACTGATAAGGGAGACCCATGTGCTAGATAGACAAGTATAATCTCTAGGTTCACCATCACCTACTGATAAGGGAGACCCATGTGCTAGATGGACAGGTATAATCTCTAGGTTCACCATCACCTACTGATAAGGGAGACCCATGTGCTAGATGGACAGGTATAATCTCTAGGTTCACCATCACCTACTGATAAGGGAGACCCATGTGCTAGATGGATAGGTATAATCTCTAGGTTCACCATCACCTACTGATAAGGGAGACCCATGTGCTAGATGGACAGGTATAATCTCTAGGTTCACCATCACCTACTGATAAGGGAGACCAATGTGCTAGATGGACAGGGATAATCTCTAGGTTCACCATCACCTACTGATAAGGGAGACCCATGTGCTAGATGGACAGGTATAATCTCTAGGTTCACCATCACCTACTGATAAGGGAGACCCATGTGCTAGATAGACAGGTATAATCTCTAGGTTCACCATCACCTACTGATAAGGGAGACCCATGTGCTAGATGGACAGGTATAATCTCTAGGTTCACCATCACCTACTGATAAGGGAGACCCATGTGCTAGATAGACAGGTATAATCTCTAGGTTCACCATCACCTACTGATAAGGGAGACCCATGTGCTAGATGGACAGGTATAATCTCTAGGTTCACCATTACCTACTGATAAGGGAGACCAATGTGCTAGATAGACAGGTATAATCTCTAGGTTCACCATCACCTACTGATAAGGGAGACCCATGTGCTAGATGGATAGGTATAATCTCTAGGTTCACCATCACCTACTGATAAGGGAGACCCATGTGCTAGATAGACAGGTATAATCTCTAGGTTCACCATCACCTACTGATAAGGAGACAGACCCATGTGCTAGATGGACAGGTATAATCTCTAGGTTCACCATCACCCACTGATAAGGGAGACCCATGTGCTAGATGGACAGGTATAATCTCTAGGTTCACCATCACCTACTGATAAGGAGACCCATGTGCTAGATGGACAGGTATAATCTCTAGGTTCACCATCACCTACTGATAAGGGAGACCCATGTGCTAGATGGACAGGTATAATCTCTAGGTTCACCATCACCTTCTGATAAGGAGACCCATGTGCTAGATGGACAGGTATAATCTCTAGGTTCACCATAATCTACTGATAAGGAGACCCATGTGCTAGATGGACAGGTATAATCTCTAGGTTCACCATTACCTACTGATAAGGGAGACCAATGTGCTAGATGGACAGGTATAATCTCTAGGTTCACCATCACCTACTGATAAGGGAGACCCATGTGCTAGATGGACAGGTATAATCTCTAGGTTCACCATCACCTACTGATAAGGGAGACCCATGTGCTAGATGGACAGGTATAATCTCTAGGTTCACCATCACCTACTGATAAGGGAGACCCATGTGCCAGATGGACAGGTATAATCTCTAGGTTCACCATCACCTACTGATAAGGGAGACCCATGTGCCAGATGGACAGTTATAATCTCTAGGTTCACCATCACCTACTGATAAGGGAGACCCATGTGCTAGATGGACAGGTATAATCTCTAGGTTCACCATCACCTACTGATAAGGGAGACCCATGTGCCAGATGGACAGTTATAATCTCTAGGTTCACCATCACCTACTGATAAGGGAGACCCATGTGCCAGATGGACAGTTATAATCTCTAGGTTCACCATCACCTACTGATAAGGAGACAGACCCATGTGCTAGATGGACAGGTATAATCTCTAGGTTCACCATCACCTACTGATAAGGAGACCCATGTGCTAGATGGACAGGGATAATCTCTAGGTTCACCATCACCTACTGATAAGGAGACAGACCCATGTGCTAGATGGACAGGGATAATCTCTAGGTTCACCATCACCTACTGATAAGGGAGACCCATGTGCTAGATGGACAGGTATAATCTCTAGGTTCACCATCACCTACTGATAAGGGAGACACATGTGCCAGATGGACAGGGATAATCTCTAGGTTCACCATCACCTACTGATAAGGGTCTCTGCATATAAATACTTAGGGATATGGTTGGACGATAAACTGTCTTTTAAAATGCATATTGACAAACTTTGTAAACGGCTAAAAATCAAGCTCGGCTTCCTCTATAGAAACAGGACATGTTTGTCCTCTACAAATAGAAGACACATTGTGCAAACTACTTTTATGTCTTTTATAGATTATGGGGATGTTATTTACATGCTACGGCATCAACACTTAAATCGCTGGATGCTACTAATCATTGCGCACTTAGGTTTATTACGGGTGCTAGCTACAGCACTCACCGCTGTGTTTTATATCATCATGTGGGGTTGGACTTCGCTGTCCGTGAGACGAGAACAACATGCTCTCGTGTTTGTCTATAAAGCACTTCTGAATAAGCTACCTTCTTATTTATCATCACTCATCAATATTATAATTATAATTCCTAAAACCAGGTCTCAACATGGATTACACTTGAGGCCCATGCGATTTCCCCAGAGTTGGGTATCATTTACATTTACATTTACATTTAAGTCATTTAGCAGACGCTCTTATCCAGAGCGACTTACAAATTGGTGCATTCACCTTATGATATCCAGTGGAACAGCCACTTTACAATAGTGCATCTAAATCTTTTAAGGGGGGAGGGGGGGTTAGAAGGATTACTTTATCCTATCCTAGGTATTCCTTAAAGAGGTGGGGTTTCAGGTGTCTCCAGAAGGTGGTGATTGACTCACAGGGTATGGCTGCCTTTTCCTGTTACGCTCCTCGCCTATGGGAATATCCTGCAGACTAAACTTAAACTTGAGACTCTTGTTGCTCATTTGAAACATTTATTGGAGGATTTTAATTTGTGCGTTGCTTGTAACTGTTTAGGGGTAATGCAAGTTCTTGTGCTGTTAGGGGAATAACCTGTGTGTAAATGTAATCTGTTGCTGTATTTTTTTGTGTTATCTGTGATTGTTTTGTTTAGTTTTTTAAATCATTGCACCTAAAGTGTAAGTGTAAAGATGTATATGCAGAGCCCAGCTGTAAAAGAGACCTTGGTGTCAGTCTGTGTTCCTTGTTGAAATAAAGGTTGAATAAGAATGTGTTAGATAGAAGGGTATAATCTCTAGGTTCACCATCACCTACTGCGCTATCAGTACTATATTACTCAGTACTATATTACTCAGTACTGTATAACTCAATACTATATTACTCAGTACTATATTACTCAGTACTGTATACCTCAGTACTATATTACCCAGTACTATATTACCCAGTACTATATTACTCAGTACTATATTACTCAGTACTGTATAACTCAATACTATATTACTCAGTGCTATATTACTCAGTACTGTATAACTCAGTGCTATATTACCCAGTACTGTATTACTCAGTACTATATTACTCAATACTATATTACTCAGTGCTATATTACTCAGTACTACATTACCCAGTATTAAATTACTCACTACTATATTACTCAGTACTGTATTACTCCGTACTATATTACCTAGTATTAAATTACTCAATACTATATTACTCAGTACTGTATTACTCAGTACTATATTACCCAGTACTACATTAATCAGTACTATATTACACAGCACTATATCACACATTAATGTATTACTCAGTACTATATTACTCAGTACTGTATTACTCAGTTATATTTTACTCAGAACTATATTACTCAGTGATGTATTACCCATAACTTTATTACCCAGTACTAAATTACCCAGAACTTTATTACCCACTACTATATTACCCAGTACTATATTACCCACTACTATATTACCCAGTACTATATTACCCAGTACTATATTACCCATTACTATATTACCCATTACTATATTACCCAGAACTATATTACCCAGTAGTAAATTACCCAGTACTATATTACTCAGTGATGTATTACCCAGAACTTTATTACCCAGTACTATATTACCCAGTACTATATTACACAGTACTAAATTGCCCAGTACTATATTACTCAGTGATGTATTACTCAGTGATGTATTACCCAGTACTATATTACCCAGTACTATATTACTCAGTGATGTATTACTCAGTGATGTATTACCCAGTACAATATTACCCAATACTATATTACACAGTACTATATTACCAAGTACACTATTACTCAGTGATGTATTACCCAGTACTATATTACCCAGTACTAAATTGCCCAGTACTATATTACCCAGTACTATATTACTCAGTGATGTATTACCCAGAAATGTATTACCCAGTACTAAATTGCCCAGTACTATATTACCCAGTACTATATTACCCAGTACTATATTACCCAGTACTATATTACTCAGTGATGTATTACCCAGAACTTTATTACCCAGTACTATATTACCCAGTACTATATTACTCAGTGATGTATTACCCAGTACTATATTACCCAGTACTATATTACTCAGTGATGTATTACCCAGTACTATATTACCCAGTACTATATTACCCAGTACTATATTACTCAGTGATGTATTACCCAGAACTTTATTACCCAGTACTAAATTGCCCAGTACTATATTACCCAGTACTATATTACCCAGTACTAAATTGCCCAGTACTATATTACCCAGTACTATATTACCCAGTACTATATTACCCAGTACTATATTACTCATAACTTTATTACCCAGTACTATATTACCCAGTACTAAATTACCCAGTACTATATTCCTCAGTATTAAATTACCCAGTACTATATTACTCAGTACTATATTACTCAGTGATGTATTACCCAGAACTTTATTACCCAGTACTAAATTACCCAGTACTATATTCCTCAGTACTATATTTCCCAGTACTATTTTACTCAGTACTGTATTACTCAGTACTATATCACACAGTACTATATTACCCAGTACTATATTATCCAGTACTATATTACCCAGTACTATATTAATAAGTACTATAATTCTCAGTGCTATATTATCCAGTACTATATTAATCAGTACTATAATTCTCAGTACTATATTATCCAGTACTATATTGTCCAGTACTATATTACCCAGTACTATATTACCCAGTACTATGTTAATCAGTACTATAATTCTCAGTACTATATTATCCAGTACTATATTAATCAGTACTATAATTCTCAGTACTATATTATCCAGTACTATATTATCCAGTACTATATTACCCAGTACTATTTTACCCAGTACTATATTATCCAGTACTATATTATCCAGTACTATATTAATAAGTACTATAATTCTCAGTACTATATTATCCAGTACTATGTTAATCAGTACTATATTACCCAGTACTATGTTATTCAGTACTATATTACCCAGTACTATGTT
The DNA here is from genome assembly GCF_029448725.1 of Salvelinus fontinalis. NCBI lineage: Eukaryota > Metazoa > Chordata > Actinopteri > Salmoniformes > Salmonidae > Salvelinus > Salvelinus fontinalis. The sequence continues at coordinate 1,197,649 of NC_074677.1, forward strand.
AATCAGTACTATATTACCCAGTACTATATTACCCAGTACTATATTACCCAGTACTATATTACCCAGTACTATATTACCCAGTACTATATTACCCAGTACTATATTATCCAGTACTATATTATCCAGTACTATATTACTCAGTACTATGTTAATCAGTACTATATTACCCAGTACTATGTTAATCAGTACTATATTACTCAGTACTATGTTAATCAGTACTACATTACCCAGTACTATGTTATTCAGTACTATATTACCCAGTACTATGTTAATCAGTACTATATTATCCAGTACTATGTTAATCAGTACTATATTACCCAGTACTATATTAATCAGTACTATATTACCCAGTACTATATTACCCAGTACTATATTATCCAGTACTATATTACCCAGTACTATATTACCCAGTACTATATTACCCAGTACTATATTATCCAGTACTATATTACCCAGTACTATATTACCCAGTACTATATTATCCAGTACTATATTACCCAGTACTATATTACCCAGTACTATATTACCCAGTACTATATTATCCAGTACTATATTACCCAGTACTATATTAATAAGTACTATAATTCTCAGTACTATATTACCCAGTACTATGTTATTCAGTACTATATTACCCAGTACTATATTATCCAGTACTATGTTAATCAGTACTATATTACCCAGTACTATGTTATTCAGTACTATATTACCCAGTACTATATTACCCAGTACTATGTTATTCAGTACTATATTACCCAGTACTATATTACCCAGTACTATATTATCCAGTACTATGTTAATCAGTACTATATTATCCAGTACTATGTTATTCAGTACTATATTACCCAGTACTATATTATCCAGTACTATATTATCCAGTACTATGTTAATCAGTACTATATTATCCAGTACTATGTTATTCAGTACTATATTACCCAGTACTATATTATCCAGTACTATGTTAATCAGTACTATATTATCCAGTACTATGTTATTCAGTACTATATTACCCAGTACTATATTACTCAGTACTATATTAATCAGTACTATATTACCCAGTACTATGTTATTCAGTACTATATTACCCAGTACTATATTACTCAGTACTATATTAATCAGTACTATATTACCCAGTACTATATTACCCAGTACTATATTACCCAGTACTATGTTATTCAGTACTATGTTATTCAGTACTATATTACCCAGTACTATATTACCCAGTACTATATTACCCAGTACTATATTATCCAGTAGTATATTACCCAGTACTATGTTATTCAGTACTATATTACCCAGTACTATATTATCCAGTACTATATTATCCAGTACTATTTTACCCAGTACTATATTACCCAGTACTATGTTATTCAGTACTATATTACCCAGTACTATATTACCCAGTACTATATTACCCAGTACTATATTACCCAGTACTATATTACCCAGTACTATATTACCCAGTACTATATTACCCAGTACTATATTACCCAGTACTATATTAATCAGTACTATATTACCCAGTACTATATTACCCAGTACTATATTACCCAGTACTATATTACCCAGTACTATATTACCCAGTACTATATTACCCAGTACTATATTAATCAGTACTATATTACCCAGTACTATATTATCCAGTACTATATTATCCAGTACTATTTTACCCAGTACTATATTATCCAGTACTATATTATCCAGTACTATTTTACCCAGTACTATATTACCCAGTACTATGTTATTCAGTACTATATTACCCAGTACTATATTACCCAGTACTATATTACCCAGCACTATATTACCCAGTACTATATTACCCAGTACTATATTACCCAGTACTATATTACCCAGTACTATATTACCCAGTACTATATTACCCAGTACTATGTTATTCAGTACTATATTACCCAGTACTATATTATCCAGTACTATATTATCCAGTACTATTTTACCCAGTACTATATTACCCAGTACTATGTTATTCAGTACTATATTACCCAGTACTATATTACCCAGTACTATATTACCCAGTACTATATTACCCAGTACTATATTACCCAGTACTATATTACCCAGTACTATATTACCCAGTACTATATTACCCAGTACTATATTAATCAGTACTATATTACCCAGTACTATATTAATCAGTACTATATTACCCAGTACTATATTATCCAGTACTATATTACCCAGTACTATGTTATTCAGTACTATATTACCCAGTACTATATTATCCAGTACTATATTATCCAGTACTATTTTACCCAGTACTATATTACCCAGTACTATATTATCCAGTACTATATTACCCAGTACTATGTTAATCAGTACTATATTAATCAGTACTATGTTAATCAGTACTATATTACCCAGTACTATATTACCCAGTACTATATTAATCAGTACTATATTACCCAGTACTATATTACCCAGTACTATATTAATCAGTACTATATTACCCAGTACTATATTACCCAGTACTATATTAATCAGTACTATATTACCCAGTACTATATTACCCAGTACTATATTACCCAGTACTATATTACCCAGTACTATATTACCCAGTACTATGTTATTCAGTACTATATTACCCAGTACTATATTACCCAGTACTATATTACCCAGTACTATATTACCCAGTACTATATTACCCAGTACTATATTACCCAGTACTATGTTAATCAGTACTATATTACCCAGTACTATATTACCCAGTACTATATTACCCAGTACTATATTACCCAGTACTATATTACCCAGTACTATGTTAATCAGTACTATTTTACCCAGTACTATGTTAATCAGTACTATATTACCCAGTACTATATTAGTCAGTACTATATTACCCAGTACTATATTACCCAGTACTATGTTAATCAGTACTATATTACCCAGTACTATGTTAATCAGTACTATATTAATCAGTACTATGTTAATCAGTACTATATTACCCAGTACTATATTAATCAGTACTATATTACCCAGTACTATGTTAATCAGTACTATATTAATCAGTACTATATTACCCAGTACTATGTTAATCAGTACTATATTACCCAGTACTATATTACCCAGTACTATATTACCCAGTACTATATTAATCAGTACTATATTACCCAGTACTATGTTAATCAGTACTATATTAATCAGTACTATATTACCCAGTACTATGTTAATCAGTACTATATTACCCAGTACTATATTACCCAGTACTATATTACCCAGTACTATATTACCCAGTACTATATTACCCAGTACTATATTACCCAGTACTATATTACCCAGTACTATGTTAATCAGTACTGTATTACTCAGTACTATGTTAATCAGTACTATATTAATCAGTACTATATTACCCAGTACTATTTTACCCAGTACTATATTAATCAGTACTATATTACCCAGTACTATGTTAATCAGTACTATATTACCCAGTACTATATTACCCAGTACTATATTACCCAGTACTATATTACCCAGTACTATATTACCCAGTACTATATTACCCAGTACTATATTAATCAGTACTATATTACCCAGTACTATATTACTCAGTACTATTTTACCCAGTACTATATTACCCAGTACTATATTACCCAGTACTAGATTAATCAGTACTATATTAATCAGTACTATATTAATCAGTACTATATTACTCAGTACTATATTAATCAGTACTATATTAATCAGTACTATATTAATCAGTACTATATTAATCAGTACTATATTAATCAGTACTATGTTAATCAGTACTATATTAATCAGTACTATATTATCCAGTACTATTTTAATCAGTACTATATTACCCAGTACTATATTAATCAGTACTATATTAATCAGTACTATTTTAATCAGTACTATATTACCCAGTACTATGTTAATCAGTACTATATTACCCAGTACTATGTTAATCAGTACTATGTTACCCAGTACTATATTACCCAGTACTATGTTAATCAGTACTATGTTACCCAGTACTATATTACCCAGTACTATATTACCCAGTACTATATTACCCAGTACTATATTATCCAGTACTATGTTAATCAGTACTATATTACCCAGTACTATGTTAATCAGTACTATGTTAATCAGTACTATATTACCCAGTACTATATTACCCAGTACTATATTACCCAGTACTATGTTAATCAGTACTATATTACCCAGTACTATATTACCCAGTACTATGTTAATCAGTACTATATTACCCAGTACTATATTAATCAGTACTTTATTACCCAGTACTATATTACCCAGTACTATATTATCCAGTACTATATTACCCAGTACTATATTACCCAGTACTATATTAATCAGTACTATATTACCCAGTACTATATTAATCAGTACTATATTACCCAGTACTATATTACCCAGTACTATGTTAATCAGTACTATGTTAATCAGTACTATATTATCCAGTACTATGTTAATCAGTACTATGTTAATCAGTACTATATTACCCAGTACTATATTAATCAGTACTATATTACCCAGTACTATATTACCCAGTACTATGTTAATCAGTACTATGTTAATCAGTACTATGTTAATCAGTACTATGTTAATCAGTACTATATTACCCAGTACTATGTTAATCAGTACTATGTTAATCAGTACTATGTTAATCAGTACTATGTTAATCAGTACTATATTACCCAGTACTATGTTAATCAGTACTATGTTAATCAGTACTATGTTAATCAGTACTATTTTACCCAGTACTATATTACCCAGTACTATATTACCCAGTACTATGTTAATCAGTACTATGTTAATCAGTACTATGTTAATCAGTACTATTTTACCCAGTACTATGTTAATCAGTACTATATTACCCAGTACTATATTAATCAGTACTATATTACCCAGTACTATATTACCCAGTACTATGTTAATCAGTACTTTGTTAATCAGTACTATATTACCCAGTACTATGTTAATCAGTACTATGTTAATCAGTACTATGTTAATCAGTACTATTTTACCCAGTACTATATTACCCAGTACTATATTACCCAGTACTATATTACCCAGTACTATGTTAATCAGTACTATATTAATCAGTACTATGTTAATCAGTACTATTTTACCCAGTACTATATTACCCAGTACTATATTAACCAGTACTATGTTAATCAGTACTATGTTAATCAGTACTATGTTAATCAGTACTATGTTAATCAGTACTATATTACCCAGTACTATGTTAATCAGTACTATGTTAATCAGTACTATGTTAATCAGTACTATATTACCCAGTACTATGTTAATCAGTACTATATTAATCAGTACTATGTTAATCAGTACTATGTTAATCAGTACTATGTTAATCAGTACTATATTACCCAGTACTATATTACCCAGTACTATATTATCCAGTACTATGTTAATCAGTACTATTTTACCCAGTACTATATTACCCAGTACTATATTATCCAGTACTATATTACCCAGTACTATATTAATCAGTACTATATTACCCAGTACTATATTAATCAGTACTATGTTAATCAGTACTATGTTAATCAGTACTATGTTAATCAGTACTATATTACCCAGTACTATGTTAATCAGTACTATATTAATCAGTACTATGTTAATCAGTACTATGTTAATCAGTACTATGTTAATCAGTACTATATTACCCAGTACTATATTACCCAGTACTATATTATCCAGTACTATGTTAATCAGTACTATATTAATCAGTACTATATTACCCAGTACTATATTAATCAGTACTATGTTAATCAGTACTATGTTAATCAGTACTATGTTAATCAGTACTATATTACCCAGTACTATGTTAATCAGTACTATATTAATCAGTACTATGTTAATCAGTACTATGTTAATCAGTACTATGTTAATCAGTACTATATTACCCAGTACTATATTACCCAGTACTATATTATCCAGTACTATGTTAATCAGTACTATATTAATCAGTACTATATTACCCAGTACTATATTAATCAGTACTATGTTAATCAGTACTATGTTAATCAGTACTATGTTAATCAGTACTATATTACCCAGTACTATGTTAATCAGTACTATATTAATCAGTACTATGTTAATCAGTACTATGTTAATCAGTACTATGTTAATCAGTACTATATTACCCAGTACTATATTACCCAGTACTATGTTAATCAGTACTATATTAATCAGTACTATATTACCCAGTACTATATTACCCAGAACTATGTTAATCAGTACTATATTACCCAGTACTATGTTAATCAGTACTATATTATCCAGTACTATGTTAATCAGTACTATATTATCCAGTACTATGTTAATCAGTACTATATTACCCAGTACTATATTACCCAGTACTATGTTAATCAGTACTATATTACCCAGTACTATGTTAATCAGTACTATATTATCCAGTACTATGTTAATCAGTACTATATTATCCAGTACTATGTTAATCAGTACTATATTACCCAGTACTATATTACCCAGTACTATGTTAATCAGTACTATATTACCCAGTACTATGTTAATCAGTACTATATTATCCAGTACTATGTTAATCAGTACTATATTATCCAGTACTATGTTAATCAGTACTATATTATCCAGTACTATATTATCCAGTACTATGTTAATCAGTACTATGTTATCCAGTACTATATTATCCAGTACTATATTATCCAGTACTATATTACCCAGTACTATGTTAATCAGTACTATGTTAATCAGTACTATATTACCCAGTACTATGTTAATCAGTACTATATTAATCAGTACTATGTTAATCAGTACTATATTATCCAGTACTATGTTAATCAGTACTATATTATCCAGTACTATATTATCCAGTACTATGTTAATCAGTACTATGTTATCCAGTACTATATTATCCAGTACTATATTATCCAGTACTATATTACCCAGTACTATGTTAATCAGTACTATGTTAATCAGTACTATATTACCCAGTACTATGTTAATCAGTACTATGTTAATCAGTACTATGTTAATCAGTACTATATTACCCAGTACTATGTTAATCAGTACTATATTATCCAGTACTATGTTAATCAGTACTATATTATTTAGTACTATGTTAATCAGTACTATATTATCCAGTACTATATTATCCAGTACTATATTACCCAGTACTATATTATCCAGTACTATGTTAATCAGTACTATATTATCCAGTACTATATTATCCAGTACTATATTAATCAGTACTATATTACCCAGTACTATGTTAATCAGTACTATATTATCCAGTACTATATTACCCAGTACTATATTAATCAGTACTATATTACCCAGTACTATATTACCCAGTACTATGTTAATCAGTACTATATTATCCAGTACTATATTATCCAGTACTATATTACCCAGTACTATATTATCCAGTACTATGTTAATCAGTACTATATTATCCAGTACTATATTATCCAGTACTATATTATCCAGTACTAAATTACCCAGTACTATGTTAATCAGTACTATATTATCCAGTACTATATTACCCAGTACTATATTACCCAGTACTATATTACCCAGTACTATATTAATCAGTACTATATTACCCAGTACTATATTATCCAGTACTATATTATCCAGTACTATATTACCCAGTACTATGTTAATCAGTACTATGTTAATCAGTACTATGTTAATCAGTACTATATTATCCAGTACTATGTTAATCAGTACTATATTATCCAGTACTATGTTAATCAGTACTATATTATCCAGTACTATGTTAATCAGTACTATATTATCCAGTACTATGTTAATCAGTACTATATTATCCAGTACTATGTTAATCAGTACTATATTATCCAGTACTATGTTAATCAGTACTATATTATCCAGTACTATGTTAATCAGTACTATATTATCCAGTACTATGTTAATCAGTACTATATTATCCAGTACTATGTTAATCAGTACTATATTATCCAGTACTATATTACCCAGTACTATATTACCCAGTACTATATTACCCAGTACTATATTACCCAGTACTATATTACCCAGTACTATATTACCCAGTACTATTTTACCCAGTACTATATTAATCAGTACTATATTATCCAGTACTATATTACCCAGTACTATATTACCCAGTACTATATTACCCAGTACTATATTATCCAGTACTATGTTAATCAGTACTATATTATCCAGTACTATGTTAATCAGTACTATATTACCCAGTACTATATTACTCAGTACTATATTATCCAGTACTATGTTAATCAGTACTATATTATCCAGTACTATGTTAATCAGTACTATATTACCCAGTACTATATTACCCAGTACTATATTACCCAGTACTATATTACCCAGTACTATATTATCCAGTACTATGTTAATCAGTACTATATTATCCAGTACTATGTTAATCAGTACTATATTAATCAGTACTATATTACCCAGTACTATATTATCCAGTACTATGTTAATCAGTACTATATTATCCAGTACTATGTTAATCAGTACTATATTAATCAGTACTATATTACCCAGTACTATGTTAATCAGTACTATATTATCCAGTACTATGTTAATCAGTACTATATTATCCAGTACTATGTTAATCAGTACTATATTACCCAGTACTATATTACCCAGTACTATATTAATCAGTACTATATTACCCAGTACTATGTTAATCAGTACTATGTTAATCAGTACTATATTATCCAGTACTATGTTAATCAGTACTATGTTAATCAGTACTATATTATCCAGTACTATGTTAATCAGTACTATGTTAATCAGTACTATATTATCCAGTACTATGTTAATCAGTACTATATTACCCAGTACTATATTACCCAGTACTATATTAATCAGTACTATATTACCCAGTACTATGTTAATCAGTACTATGTTAATCAGTACTATATTATCCAGTACTATATTAATCAGTACTATATTACCCAGTACTATGTTAATCAGTACTATGTTAATCAGTACTATATTATCCAGTACTATGTTAATCAGTACTATATTACCCAGTACTATATTACTCAGTACTATATTACTCAGTACTATGTTAATCAGTACTATATTACCCAGTACTATATTACTCAGTACTATATTAATCAGTACTATATTAATCAGTACTATATTATCCAGTACTATGTTAATCAGTACTATATTACCCAGTACTATATTACCCAGTACTATATTAATCAGTACTATATTACCCAGTACTATATTACCCAGTACTATATTACCCAGTACTATATTACCCAGTACTATATTACCCAGTACTATATTACCCAGTACTATGTTAATCAGTACTATATTACCCAGTACTATATTACCCAGTACTATATTATCCAGTACTATGTTAATCAGTACTATGTTAATCAGTACTATATTAATCAGTACTATGTTAATCAGTACTATATTATCCAGTACTATATTAATCAGTACTGTGTTAATCAGTACTATATTATCCAGTACTATATTACCCAGTACTATGTTAATCAGTACTATATTACCCAGTACTATATTACCCAGTACTATGTTAATCAGTACTATATTACCCAGTACTATATTACCCAGTACTATATTATCCAGTACTATGTTAATCAGTACTATGTTAATCAGTACTATATTAATCAGTACTATGTTAATAATCAGTACTATATTATCCAGTACTATATTACCCAGTACTATGTTAATCAGTACTATATTACCCAGTACTATTTTACCCAGTACTATGTTAATCAGTACTATGTTAATCAGTACTATATTATCCAGTACTATATTACCCAGTACTATGTTAATCAGTACTATATTACCCAGTACTATATTACCCAGTACTATATTATCCAGTACTATGTTAATCAGTACTATGTTAATCAGTACTATTTTTTGGTATCTCTTGTTTTTACTGCATTCTCTCCTCTCTCTGTGTGTAGTTGTTTGTGTGTGTGTGTGTGTGTGTGTGTGTGTGTGTGTGTGTGTGTGTGTGTGTGTGTGTGTGTGTGCGTGCGTGCGTGTGTGTGTGTGTAGCTGGTTGCATAGAAACATACAATGTGTATGTATTGGAGGAATGGGCATGGCTTTCAAGATGAAAGACTTTCAGGAGAGACTATGTGGGACAGCGGGGTACACACACACACACACACACACACACACACACACACACACACACACACACACACACACACACACACACACACACACACACACACACACACACACACACACACACACACACACACACACACACACACACACACACACACACACACACACACACTCAATCGCTCTCTCTGTCCCACATTGAGGTACCAGTAAGCGTGTGGGACCCATCTCTAGATCATAAAATGTTAATTATGTTTTCAGAACAAATTACTGATAATTATTTAATAAAGTAAACCAATTATTAAATATGAATTAATGATTTAATATAAACAACTTTGTCTACAGAGACACAGTTTAATTATCCATCCTAAAATACAGGAAGTAAAATCAGAACCACCCAGAAGAAGAGCTGATAGTTTTACTGGATATGATAACAAGAAAGGTAAAACTAGAAGGTTAGCGCTTTCCGCTTGGTACTACGGTCCAGAAGAAGAGCTGATAGTTTTACTGGATATGATAACAAGAAAGGCAAAACTAGAAGGTTAGCGCTTTCCTCTTGGTACTACGGTCCAGAAGTTGGCCAGGTGTTCTGGATTAAGGTTAGGGCTTTCCACTTGGTACTAAGGTCCAGAAGTGGGCCAGGTGTTTCGGGTCAAGGTTACCGCTTTCCGCTAGGCATGCTGACTGCAGGAATGTCCACCAGAGATGTTGCCAGATTATTTAATATTAATTTCTCTACCATAAGCCACCTCCAACGTCGTTTTAGAGAATTTGGCAGTACGTCCAACTGGCCTCACAACATCAGACCAGGTGTTTGTTGTTGTGTATGGCGTCATGTGGGCGAGAGGTTTGTTGATGTCAACGTTGTGAACAGAGCGCCCCATGGTGGCGGTGGGGTTATGGTATGGACAGGCTTAAAAACTCTTTAGGCTAGGGGGTGCTGTTGTCACTATTTCTGGAAATAGTGTAATTTTTAAACGGCTTCCTACTCAATTCTTGCTTGTACAATATGCATATTATTATTATTGGATAGAAAACAGTCTCTAGTTTCTATAGCCGTTGAAATTTTGTCTCTGAGTGGAACAGAACTCATTCTACAGCAATTTCCCTGACATGGAGTCAGATTTCACACATTTTGGCCCCTGATCTGGAGTCAGTTTAAAGGCCACTGTGAATGCTATGAGGATACAGACACTGCTTACGTCTTCCCCTGGATGCCTTTACGTGATGACGCTTTGAATGGTGCCGATTGCGCAATCACAGCCACTATAAAACAAAAAAACGTGTAGGTAGGAACTCTTTTCCAGCTGCGCCGGACGCGCGGTGGACACCGACCTGCTCTTTTAGTGTAGCCAGTAATATTTCTCCGGTCATGTTTTTACTCTTTATAGGAGTTAAAAACATCATAAGGTAGTTAATTTAAACCGTTTTATAGCAATTTATATCCGTTTAGTGCGATTTTGGGACATTTATTTCTGAGACACTGTGAATCTCTGGGCACGTTTCCAGTTCATGCCGAACGCAATGGGCATTTCCACATGGCAAGAGGACAGCTTTCCACCAAAAGACGATTAGACCCAAGAAAGATTAGACCCAAGAAAGGATTCATTGCCCAAGATTCTGATGGAAGAACTGCTCATAGTAAGAACAATTTATTATGATAAATCGTGTTTCTGTCGAAAAATGTTAATCGCTTATGACGCCATTTTGTTAGACGTAGCTTCGCTTGGCGCAAACTGTATTGAAAAGTAAGGATAATTTAAAAAATGTAAATCCGCGATTGTATTAAGAATTAAATTGTCTATCAATCGCTGTCCACCCTGTATTTTTTAGTCACGTTTATGAGTATTTATGTATACAACTAGATCACTGTCTAATATGGCGCACGACATTGTCTGACCAGCTGGGCAACTTTTGTCATTGTCTAACCATGATTTTGGTGGCTAAATATGCACATTTTCGAACAAACTGTATATGTATGTTGTAATGTGATGTTACAGGAGTGTCATCTGAAGAATTCTGAGAAGGTTAGTGAAAAAAATTATATTTTTTGGCGATGTTGACGTTATCGCTTTCTTTGGCTAGAATCTATGCTCTGGTAATGTTTGCACATGTGGTATGCTAATATAACGATTTATTGTGTTTTCGCTGTAAGACACTTAGAAAATCTGAAATATTGTCTGTATTCACAGGATCTGTGTCTTTCGATTAGTGTATGCTGTGTATTTTCACGAAATGTTTGATGATTAGTAATTAGGTAAACACGTTGCTCTATATATTTATTCTAGTCCATTTGTGACGGTGGGTGCAATTGTAAACTATGATATCTACCTGAAATATGCACATTTTTCTAACAAAACCTATCCTATACCATAAATATGTTATCAGACTGTCATCTGATGAGGTTTTTTCTTGGTTAGTGGCTATCAATATCTTAGTTTAGCCGAATTGGTGATAGCTACTGGTGGAGAGAAAAAATGGTGGACAAAGAAAAGATGGTGTCTTATGCTAAGGTGTTTAGCTAATAGATTTACATATTGTGTCTTCCCTGTAAAACATTTTAAAAATCGGACATGTTGGCTGGATTCACACGATCTGTGTCTTTCATTAGCTGTATTGGACTTGTTAATGTGTGAAAGTTAAATATTTAAAAAAATATATATTTTTTGAATTTCGCGCTCTGCCTTTTCAGTGGAATGTGGGAGGAGTGCCGCTAGCGGCACCCCAGTCCTAGACAGGATATGCTACGGACAACGAACACAATTACATTTTAGCGATGGCAATTTGAATTGACAGAGATACCGTGAAGAGATCCTGAGGCCCATTATCGTGCCATTCATCCTCCCCCATCACCTCATGTTTCAGCATGATCATGCACAGCCCCATGTCACAAAGATCTGTACACAATTCCTGGAAGCTGAAAATGTCCCAGTTCTTCTATGTCCTGAATACTCACCAGACATGTCACCCATTAAGCATGTTTGGGATGCTCTGGATTGCCATGTACGACAGACACTAATACGACGTATAAGTGTTTGTGCACAAGCCTGTTTGTGTGTGTGTGTGTGTGTGCCAACGCTTCCCTAAGGATTACTCAAAGTGTCTTGTGTGTGCTTGTGTAACAGTATAACTTTAGTACGTCCCCTCGCCCCGACCCGGGCGCGAACCAGGGACCCTCTGCACACATCAACAACGGTTGCCCACGAAGCATCGTTACCCATCGCTCCACAAAGGCAGAGCAAGGGGAAACCCTACTTAATGTCTCAGAGCAAGTGACGTAACCGATTGAAATGCTATTAGCGCGTACCCGCTAACTAGCTAGCCATTTCACATCCGTTACACTTGCGTGTGTATGTGTGTGTGTGTGTGTGTGTGTGTGCTTGCGTTAGTGTGTGTGTGTGTGTGTGTGCTTGCGTTAGTGTGTGTGTGTGTGTGTGTGTGTGCTTGCTTGTGTCTGTGTGTGTGTGTGTGCTTGCATTAGTGTGTGTGTGTGTGTGTGTCTGTATGTGTGTGTGTGTGTGTGTGTGTGTGTGTGTGTGTGTGTGTGTGTGTGTGTGTGTGTGTGTGTGTGTGTGTGTGTGTGTGTGTGTGTGTGTGTGTGCTTGCTTATGTCTGTGTGTGTGTGTGTGCTTGCGTTAGTGTGTGTGTGTGTCTGTGTGTGTGTGTGTGTGTGTGTGTGTGTGTGCGTGTGTGTGTGTGTGTGTGCCAACGCTTCCCTAAGGATTACTCAACGTGTCTTGTGTCGTAGAACTGAACGGAGGGAACTATTAGCTAAAATTCATACTCCCCTTCAGCCCTGAGGAATGATTTCTCTCTCTCTCTTTCTTCCCACTGCTGCCTTTTATACCTGATCACTGCTGTAACTCTTCCCCTGACGCATCTAAATGTGACAGATCATCAATAACACAGAGCAGACTAAGTGGAGGACCCACACATTACCTTTTAAATCCTAGAGAGGAGGGTGGAAAGAAGAGATTGGTAGAGGAGGGAGGATGGAGAGAGAGAGACAGACTAAGTGGAGGAGATATACATTACATTTTAATTGCTGGAGATGGTGGAGAGAAGGAGAGAGAAGGAGAGAGAAGGGTGGGGAGAGAGGGAGGGAGAGAAGGTGGAGAGAAGGAGAGAGAAGGAGAGAGAAGGGTGGGGAGAGAGGGAGGGAGAGAAGGGTGAAGTCAAGGAGAGAAGGGGGGAGAAGGAGAGAGAAGGAGAGAGAAGGGTGGGGAGGTGAGGGGAAGAGAAGGTGGAGAAAAGGAGAAAAGGAGAGAAGGGTGGAGTGAAGGATAGAATGGGAGAGAAGGAGAGAGAAAGGTGGAGAAAAGGAGAGAATGGTGGAGAGGTGAGGGGAAGAGAAGGTGGAGAAAAGGAGAGAAGGAGAGAAGGGCGGAGATGTGAAAGGGGGAGAGAAGGAGAGAGAAAGGTGAAGAAAAGGAAAGAAGGGTGGAGAGAAGGAGAGAGAAAGGTGGAGAGAAGGAGAGAAGGAGAGAAGGGTGGAGAGAAGGAGAGAGAAAGGTGGAGAGAAGGAGAGAAGTAGAGAAGGGTGGAGAGAAGGAGAGAAGGAGAGAGAAAGGTGGAGAGAAGGAGAGAAGGGTGGAGAGAAGGAGAGAGAAAGGTGGAGAGAAGGAGAGAAGGAGAGAAGGGTGGAGAGAAGGAGAGAGAAAGGTGGAGAGAAGGAGAGAAGTAGAGAAGGGTGGAGAGAAGGAGAGAAGGAGAGAGAAAGGTGGAGAGAAGGAGAGAAGGGTGGAGAGAAGGAGAGAGAAAGGTGGAGAGAATGAGAGAAGGAGAGAAGGGTGGAGAGAAGGAGAGAGAAAGGTGGAGAGAAGGAGAAAAGGGTGGAGAGAAGGAGAGAGGAAGGTGGAGAGAAGGAGAGAAGTAGAGAAGGGTGGAGAGAAGGAGAGAAGGAGAGAGAAAGGTGGAGAGAAGGAGAGAAGGGTGGAGAGAAGGAGAGAGAAAGGTGGAGAGAATGAGAGAAGGAGAGAAGGGTGGAGAGAAGGAGAGAGAAAGGTGGAGAGAAGGAGAGGAGAGAAGGGTGGAGAGAAGGAGAGAGAAAGGTGGAGAGAAGGAGAGAGACGGGTGGAGATGTGAAAGGGGGAGAGAAGGGTGGTGAGAAGGAGACAGAAAAAGTTAGAGAGGAGGGTGGCAAGAGAGAGACTAAGTGGAGGAGATACGCATTAACTTTAATTTTCTGGAGAAGAGGGAGGAGAGAACTGTGGATGGGTGGAGAGAGAAGGAGAGTGGGGAGGAATGTAGGGGAGCGATAGAGTGAGGGTGGAGAGAGAAGGAGAGTGGGGAGGAATGTAAGGGAGCGATAGAGTGAGGGTGGAGAGAGAAGGAGAGTGGGGAGGAATGTAAGGGAGCGATGGAGTGAGGGTGGAGAGAGAAGGAGAGTGGGGAGGAATGTAAGGGAGCGATAGAGTGAGGGTGGAGAGAGAAGGAGAATGGGGAGGAATGTAAGGGAGCGATAGAGTGAGGGTGGAGAGAGAAGGAGAGTGGGGAGGAATGTAAGGGAGCGATAGAGTGAGGGTGGAGAGAGAAGGAGAGTGGGGAGGAATGTAAGGGAGCGATAGAGTGAGGGTGGAGAGAGAAGGAGAGTGGGGAGGAATGTAAGGGAGCGATAGAGTGAGGGTGGAGAGAGAAGGAGAGTGGGGAGGAATGTAAGGGAGCGATAGAGTGAGGGTGGAGAGAGAAGGAGAGTGGGGAGGAATGTAAGGGAGCGATAGAGTGAGGGTGGAGAGAGAAGGAGAGTGGGGAGGAATGTAAGGGAGCGATAGAGAGAGGGAGGGAGAGAGAAGGAGAGTGGGGAGGAATGTAAGGGAGCGATAGAGTGAGGGTGGAGAGAGAAGGAGAGTGGGGAGGAATGTAAGGGAGCGATAGAGTGAGGGTGGAGAGAGAAGGAGAGTGGGGAGGAATGTAAGGGAGCGATAGAGTGAGGGTGGAGAGAGAAGGAGAGTGGGGAGGAATGTAAGGGAGCGATAGAGTGAGGGTGGAGAGAGAAGGAGAGTGGGGAGGAATGTAAGGGAGCGATAGAGTGAGGGTGGAGAGAGAAGGAGAGTGGGGAGGAATGTAAGGGAGCGATAGAGTGAGGGTGGAGAGAGAAGGAGAGTGGGGAGGAATGTAAGGGAGCGATAGAGTGAGGGTGGAGAGAGAAGGAGAGTGGGGAGGAATGTAAGGGAGCGATAGAGTGAGTAGAATAAATGTAGAAAAAGTGAGGCGAGAAGAGAGCAAAGGGAGAGAAGATGTACCCAAGGCCCTTGTCTCAATATTTAACTACCCTCCTAAAGGAAGCAGCGACCAAAACCAGAGACTTTACCGTTTATACAGTCACCTCTCTTCAGAGACCCTGAGACATACCCTGTACAGACTACATCTCTCTTCAGAGACCCTGAGACATACCCTGAGACATACCCTGAGACATACCCTGAGACATACCCTGAGACATACCCTGAGACATACCCTGTACAGACTACAACTCTCTTCAGAGACCCTGAGACATACCCTGTACAGACTACATCTCTCTTCTCCCTCCGTCCTTCCATTAAAAGCTTTAAGATCATTCAGATGAATGCATGTATATGAGCGTATCTCAGAGGAATATAAGGAATTCATGAGTCTCCAACTTCAGTGATTTTTGAAGTTCGTTCCAGTCATTGGCAGCAGAGAACTGGAAGGAAAGGCGGCCAAAGGTGGAATTGGCTTTGGGGGTGACCAGTGAAATGTACCTGCAGGAGCACGTGCTACGGGTGGGTGCTGCTATGGTGACCTGTGAGCTGAGATAAGGCGGGGCTTTACATAGCAAAGTCTTATAGATGACCTGGAGCCAGTGGGTTTTGGCGACAAATATGAAGTTCGCCTGGAGGTTAGTTAACACAGTGTCCAAAGAAGGGCCAGATGTATACAGAATGGTGTCGTGTGCGTAGAGGTGGATCAGAGAATCACCAGCAGCAAGAGAGACATCATGCATGTATACAGAGAATAGAGTCGGCCTGAGAATTGAACCCTGTGGCACCCCCATAGAGACTGCCAGAGGTCTGGACAACAGGCCCTCCAATTTGACACACTGAACTCTGTCTGAGAAGTAGTTGGTGAACCAGGCGAGGCAGTCATTTGAGAAACCAAGGCTGTTGAGTCTGCTGATAAGAATGTGGTGATTTGACAGAGTCGAAAGCCTTGGCCAGGTCGATGAAGACGGCTGCACAGTATTGTCTCTTATCGATGGCGGTTATGATATCATTTAGGACCTTGAGCGTGGCTGAGGTGCACCCATGACCAGCTCTGAAACCAGATTGCATAGCGGAGAAGGTATGGTGGGATTCGAAATGGTCAGTGATCTGTTTGTTAACTTGGCTTTCGAAGACCTTAGAAGGGCAAGGTAGGATAGATCTAGGTCTGTAGCAGTTTGGGTCTAGAGTGTCTCCCCCTTTGAAGAGCGGGATGACCGCGGCAGCTTTCCAATCTTTGGGGATCTCAAAAGATACGAAAGAGAGGTTGAACAGGCTAGGAATAGAGGTTGCAACAATTTTGGCAGATCATTTTAGAAAGAAAGGGTCCACATTCTCTAGCCCGGCTGATTTGTAGGGGTCCAGATTTTGCAGCTCTTTCAGAACATCAGCTATCTGAATTTGGGTGAAGGAGAAATGGGGGAGGCTTGGGCAAGTTGCTGTGGGGGGTGCAGTGCTGTTGACCAGGGTAGGGGTAGCCAGGTGGAAAGCATGGCCAGCCGTAGAATAATACTCATTGAAATTCTCCATTATTGCGGATTTATCGGTGGTGACAGAGTTTCCTACCCCCACCGCAGTGGGCAGCTGGGAGGAGGTGTTCTTATTCTCCATGGACTTTACAGTGTCCCAGAACTTTTTGGAGTTTGTGTTGCAGGATGCAAATAGTTACAGTAGAGGTAACCTTCTCCCTAGTTACAGTAGAGGTAATGTCCTCCCTAGTTACAGTAGAGGTAACCTTCTCCCTAGTTACAGTAGAGGTAACCTCCTCCCTAGTTACAGTAGAGGTATCTCCTCCCTAGTTACAGTAGAGGTAATATCCTCCCTAGTTACAGTAGAGGTATCTCCTCCCTAGTTACAGTAGAGGTAAACTCCTCCCTAGTTACAGTAGAGGTAAACTCCTCCCTAGTTACAGTAGAGGTAATGTCCTCCCTAGTTACAGTAGAGGTAATCACATCCCTAGTTACAGTAGAGGTGATCTCCTCCCTAGTTACAGTAGAGGTAATATCCTCCCTAGTTACAGTAGAGGTATCTCCTCCCTAGTTACAGTAGAGGTAATATCTTCCCTAGTTACAGTAGAGGTATCTCCTCCCTAGTTACAGTAGAGGTAATCACATCCCTAGTTACAGTAGAGGTAAACTCCTCCCTAGTTACAGTAGAGGTAATGTCCTCCCTAGTTACAGTAGTGGTAACCTCCTCCCTAGTTACAGTAGAGGTAACCTCCTCCCTAGTTACAGTAGAGGTATCTCCTCCCTAGTTACAGTAGAGGTAATATCCTCCCTAGTTACAGTAGTGGTAACCTCCTCCCTAGTTACAGTAGAGGTAACCTCCTCCCTAGTTACAGTAGAGGTATCTCCTCCCTAGTTACAGTAGAGGTAATATCCTCCCTAGTTACAGTAGAGGTATCTCCTCCCTAGTTACAGTAGAGGTAAACTCCTCCCTAGTTACCGTAGAGGTAAACTCCTCCCTAGTTACAGTAGAGGTAATGTCCTCCCTAGTTACAGTAGAGGTAATCACATCCCTAGTTACAGTAGAGGTGATATCATCCCTAGTTACAGTAGAGGTAATCTCCTCCCTAGTTAAAAAAATATAAAAATAAAAAATAAACATATGAAACCTTAAAAAGATGGATGGCGCTAAGGTTTAAGAGGGTGTGAACGATGCTGAATGGGTGTAGACAAAGATGAGCTCTCCAGTAGGTACCAAAACATTCAAGTTCCATTTTCTCAAAAGTGGGGTTAGAAGTTAATCAACTTTCAAAGCAGAAATACTTTCCCATTGTTCCTCAACTGTAGTGTATGATATACCATTTGCTAGCTCTGAGTCTCTACTTTTATCCCCCAAAAATATATATATTTAAAAAAATGTTTGCTACAAAATACCAAATCGAGGAGGTCGGTCACATATGGCTAGCTATGCTAGCAGCTTATACGAATGGGAGTTATCAGTTAGCAGACATGTTTTCTAACCTCAAGAAGGAACCATTTCTAAATATTATTCAACAAAAATAGTCAAATATATCCAAATTGGATTTTAGTAACCACAATGTAGGTTTTGACAAATATCCACTTTGTAAGATCATATTTTCTGAATGTGCGCCAATGACTTGTTCTTTTCCCAAGGTCTGTGTTCCATTGATCTCTTGACAGCGTCTCCAGCTTAATGAATGAGGGGGATGCAGAGAATACTATGTGTAGTGCAGATACACAGTGCCTTCATAAATTATTCACACCCCTTTCACTTATTCCACAGTTTGTTGTGCTTACAGCCTGAATAAAAAAAAAATGTATTCAATTGACTTCTCTCTCCCCTTTTCGCAAACGGATTGAAAATGAAATACAGAAATATCTTATTGACATGGTATTCACACCACTGAGTCAATACATGTTCAAATCACCTTTGGCAACGATTACAGCTGTGCGTCTTTGTGGGTAAGTCTCTCCATAGAGCTTCGCACACCTAGATTGTACAATACTTGCACATGATTATTTTTTTACATTCTTTTATTCAAAACCGTCTCCCAGTGTCACGGCTTTCGTTGGTGGAAGGAGAGGAGGAAGAGGAAGAAGAAGAAGAGGAGGACCAAAATGCAGCGTGGTACGTATACATAATAACTTTTAATCGAGAATGAATACAAAATACAAAAAGACCGAAACCGAAACCGAAACAGTCCTGTATGGTGCTAACACAGGAAACAATCACCCATAAAACACAATGAAAAACAAGCTACCTAACTATGGCTCCCAATCAGAGACAACGACTGACAACTGCCTCTGACTGAGAACCATACTAGGCCAAACACATAGAAATATAAATACAGAACAAAACGTAGAAAAACAACGTAGAATGCCCCACCCCAACTCACGCCCCGACCAAACTAAAATAGAGACATAAAAAAGGAACTTAGGTCAGAACGTGACAATCAGTGTCTGGTGGAAAGCAGATTGAAGCAGGATTTCCTCCAGGATTTTGCCTGTGCTCATCTCTATTCCGTTTCTTTTTATCCTAAAAAAACTCCCTTGCCAAAGACAAACATACCCATAACATGATGCAGCCACCACCATGCTTGAAAATATGGAGAGTGATACTCAGTGACGTGTTGTATTGGATTTGCACCAAACATAAAGCTTTGTATTCAGGACATAACGTTTATTTCTTTGCCTGTTTTTTTGCAGTTTTACTTTAGTGCCTTTTTGCAAACAGGATGCATGTTTTGGAATATATTGTGTACAGGCTTCCTTCTTTGTACTCTGTCATTTATGTTAGTATTGTGGAGTAACTACAATGTTGTTGATCCATCCTCAGTTTTCTCCTATCACAGTCATTAAACTCTGTAACTGGTTTAAAGTCACCATTGGCCTCATGATGAAATCCCTGAGTGGTTTCCTTCCTCTCCGGCAACTGAGTTAGGAAGGACAGTTGTATCTTTGTAGTGACTGGGTGTATTGATACACCATCCTAAGTGTAATTAATATCTCAACCATCAAAGAGATATTCAATGTCTGCTTTTGGATGAGTATATAAAATATTTTTTCAAATGTTCAACACTTTTTTGGTTACTACATGATACCATATGTGTTATTTCATACAATGGTTACTACATGATACCATATGTGTTATTTCATACAATGGTTACTACATAATACCATATGTGTTATTTCATACAATGAAGAAAATAGTTGAAAAAAAGAAAAATCCTTGAATGAGTAGTTACGTCCAAACTTTTGACTGGTTCTGTATGTATAAAAACATAATTCCACTTTGACATTATAGGATATTATTATTATTATTATTATTATTGTGTGTAGGCCTGTGACACAAAATCTCTATTTAATCCATTTTAAAATCAGGTTGTAACAATAAAATGTGGAAAAAGTCAAGGTGTGTGAATACTTTCTGAAGGCACTGTAAATCATCTGTCCCAGGGATGAGGACAAGGCCTTTGTGTACAGATTGGACCAAGCGACAGACACCTCAGAGATGAGGACAAGGCCTTTGTGTACAGATTGGACCAAGCGACAGACACCTCAGAGATGAGGACAAGGCCTTTGTGTACAGGTTGGACCGAGCGACAGACACCTCAGAGATGAGGACAAGGCCTTTGTGTACAGGTTGGACTGAGCGACAGACACCTCAGAGATGAGGACAAGGCCTTTGTGTACAGATTGGACTGAGCGACAGACACCTCAGAGATGAGGACAAGGCCTTTGTGTACAGGTTGGACTGAGCGACAGACACCTCAGAGATGAGGACAAGGCCTTTGTGTACAGGTTGGACTGAGCGACAGACACCTCAGAGATGAGGACACGGCCTTTGTGTACAGGTTGGACTGAGCAACAGACACCTCTGGGATGAGGACAAGGCCTTTGTGTACAGGTTGGACTGAGCGACAGACACCTCAGAGATGAGGACAAGGCCTTTGTGTACAGGTTGGACTGAGCGACAGACACCTCAAAGATGAGGACAAGGCCTTTGTGTACAGGTTGGACTGAGCGACAGACACCTCAGGGATGACACCGACCTCCCGGGTGGCGCAGTGGTCTAGGGCACTGCATCGCAGTGCTAGCTGCGCCACCAGAGTCTCTGGGTTCCCGCCCAGGCTCTGTCGCAGCCGGCCGCAACCGGGAGGTCCGTGGGACGAAGCGCAATTGGCATAGCGTCGTCCGGGTTAGGGAGGGTTTGGCCGGTAGGGATATCCTTTTCTCAGTATGTAAAATGTAATAAAAATGTATGCACTCTACTGTAAGTCGCTCTGGATAAGAGCGTCTTCTAAATGACTGAAATGTAAATGTAAATGTATGGATGAGGACAAGGCCTTTGTGTACAGATTGGACCGAGCGACAGACACCTCAGAGATGAGGACACGGCCTTTGTGTACAGATTGGACTGAGCGACAGACACCTCAGAGATGAGGACAAGGCCTTTGTGTACAGATTGGACCGAGCGACAGACACCTCAGAGATGAGGACAAGGCCTTTGTGTACAGATTGGACCGAGCGACAGACACCTCAGAGATGAGGACACGACCTTTGTGTACAGATTGGACCGAGCGACAGACAGTCAGAACTCCGGAGGGAGTTCCACATTCTGCCATTAGGAGCGGAACCATTCCACATAACTCCAGTGGTCTGAAGGTCTGAAGGTCTGGCTGTTTCTTTCTGTCTGTATTCTCTCCTTTATGCTCCGTTCTATTTCACAGCGAAGAGGGCTAATGGTCTCTAAGAAAAGAAGAGTCTCCGTTTGAGGCGGTTAAAGCAAAGGATGGATTTTTATTTTATTCTCCCCCCCTCTGCGTTCCAAATGACATCCTATTCCCTATAAAGTGAACTACTTTTGACCAGGACCATAGGGCACTACATAGGGAATAGAGTGTTGTTTAGGACAGCCTTACTCTCTGTGTCTTTTTAAGCAGACTCAGCCACACTAGGCATGACTGATCGTCAGACGCTGTGGAGCGAGCGGGCTCTCTGGGGCGATATCGGCTAGAAGGCCTCGAGGAGGCAGGCTGGCTATGAAAAGTGACTCGTAAATATTTTAAAAAGTCTCAGAAAATCGTGTGCTTTATTCAACCTCCCAGCCTTTGGAAGGTCAGAGATAATTTGTAAGCCGTAAAAATGCATTTGGCAGATTTCATGGGGTGCAGAGAGGGGAGGGAGAGATGGAGCAGAGGGAGGGAGAGGGATGAAAAGGGAAGAGGAAGGAAAGGCTGGTGGTGAAATCAAATTGAATTGGTCCCGTTCACATATTTAGCAGATGTTATTGTGGGTGTAGTGAATTGCTTGGTTTCCCAGCTCCAACAGTGCAGTAATATCGAACAATAGACAACAATACACACATCTAAAAGTAAAAGAGTGGAATTAAGAAATATAGAAATATTAGGACGAGGAATGTCAGAGTCCGGTGTGTGTGTGTGTGTATATATATATATATATATAGAGAGAGAGGAGTAATTAAGGAGAGACTAGAGAGGAGTAATTCAGGAGAGACTAGAGAGGAGTAATTCAGGAGAGACTAGAGAGGAGTAATTCAGGAGAGAGACTAGAGAGGAGTAATTCAGGAGAGAGACTAGAGAGGAGTAATTCAGGAGAGACTAGAGAGGAGTAATTCAGGAGAGACTAGAGAGGAGTAATTCAGGAGAGACTAGAGAGGAGTAATTCAGGAGAGACTAGAGAGGAGTAATTCACGAGAGACTAGAGAGGAGTAATTCAGGAGAGAGACTAGAGAGGAGTAATTCAGGAGAGAGACTAGAGAGGAGTAATTCAGGAGAGAGACTAGAAGGGAGCAATTCAGGACAGACTAGAGAGGAGTAATTCAGGAGAGACTAGAGAGGAGTAATTCAGGAGAGACTAGAGAGGAGTAATTCAGGCGAGACTAGAGAGGAGTAATTCAGGAGAGACTAGAGAGGAGTAATTCAGGAGAGAGACTAGAGAGGAGTAATTCAGGAGAGACTAGAGAGGAGTAATTCAGGAGAGACTAGAGAGTAGTAATTCAGGAGAGACTAGAGAGTAGTAATTCAGGAGAGACTAGAGAGGAGTAATTCAGGAGAGAGACTAGAGAGGAGTAATTCAGGAGAGAGACTAGAGAGGAGTAATTCAGGAGAGACTAGAGAGGAGTAATTCAGGAGAGACTAGAGAGGAGTAATTCAGGAGAGACTAGAGAGGAGTAATTCAGGAGAGACTAGAGAGGAGTAATTCAGGAGAGAGACTAGAGAGGAGTAATTCAGGAGAGAGACTAGAGAGGAGTAATTCAGGAGAGACTAGAGAGGAGTAATTCAGGAGAGACTAGAGAGGAGTAATTCAGGAGAGACTAGAGAGGAGTAATTCAGGAGAGACTAGAGAGGAGTAATTCAGGAGAGACTAGAGAGGAGTAATTCAAGAGAGAGACTAGAGAGGAGTAATTCAGGAGAGAGACTAGAGAGGAGTAATTCAGGAGAGAGACTAGAAGGGAGTAATTCAGGACAGACTAGAGAGGAGTAATTCAGGAGAGACTAGAGAGGAGTAATTCAGGAGAGACTAGAGAGGAGTAATTCAGGCGAGACTAGAGAGGAGTAATTCAGGAGAGACTATAGAGGAGTAATTCAGGAGAGAGACTAGAGAGGAGTAATTCAGGAGAGACTAGAGAGGAGTAATTCAGGAGAGACTAGAGAGGAGTAATTCAGGAGAGACTAGAGAGTAGTAATTCAGGAGAGACTAGAGAGGAGTAATTCAGGAGAGAGACTAGAGAGGAGTAATTCAGGAGAGAGACTAGAGAGGAGTAATTCAGGAGAGACTAGAGAGGAGTAATTCAGGAGAGACTAGAGAGGAGTAATTCAGGAGAGACTAGAGAGGAGTAATTCAGGAGAGACTAGAGAGGAGTAATTCAGGAGAGACTAGAGAGGAGTAATTCAGGAGAGACTAGAGAGGAGTAATTCAGGAGAGAGACTAGAGAGGAGTAATTCAGGAGAGAGACTAGAAGGGAGCAATTCAGGACAGACTAGAGAGGAGTAATTCAGGAGAGACTAGAGAGGAGTAATTCAGGAGAGACTAGAGAGGAGTAATTCAGGCGAGACTAGAGAGGAGTAATTCAGGAGAGAGACTATAGAGGAGTAATTCAGGAGAGAGACTAGAGAGGAGTAATTCAGGAGAGAGACTAGAGAGGAGTAATTCAGGAGAGAGACTAGAGAGGAGTAATTCAGGAGAGAATAGAGGGGAGTAATTCAGGAGAGACTAGAGGGGAGTAATTCAGGAGAGACTATAGAGGAGTAATTCAGGAGAGAGACTAGAGAGGAGTAATTCAGGAGAGACTAGAGAGGAGTAATTCAGGAGAGAGACTAGAGAGGAGTAATTCAGGAGAGAGACTAGAGAGGAGTAATTCAGGAGAGAGACTAGAGAGGAGTAATTCAGGAGACTCTAGAGAGGAGTAATTCAGGAGAGAGACTAGAGAGGAGTAATTCAGGAGAGAGACTAGAGAGGAGTAATTCAGGAGAGACTAGAGAGGAGTAATTCAGGAGAGACTATAGTGGAGTAATTCAGGAGAGACTAGAGAGGAGTAATTCAGGAGAGAGACTAGAGAGGAGTAATTCAGGAGAGAGACTAGAGAGGAGTAATTCAGGAGAGAGACTAGAGAGGAGTAATTCAGGAGAGAGACTAGAGAGGAGTAATTCAGGAGAGAGACTAGAGGGGAGTAATTCAGGAGAGAGACTAGAGAGGAGTAATTCAGGAGAGACTAGAGAGGAGTAATTCAGGAGAGACTAGAGAGGAGTAATTCAGGAGAGAGACTAGAGAGGAGTAATTAAGGAGAGACTAGAGAGGAGTAATTCAGGAGAGACTAGAGAGGAGTAATTCAGGAGAGACTAGAGAGGAGTAATTCAGGAGAGACTAGAGAGGAGTAATTCAGGAGAGAGACTAGAGAGGAGTAATTCAGGAGAGAGACTAGAGAGGAGTAATTCAGGAGAGACTAGAGAGGAGTAATTCAGGAGAGACTAGAGAGGAGTAATTCAGGAGAGACTAGAGAGGAGTAATTCAGGAGAGACTAGAGAGGAGTAATTCACGAGAGACTAGAGAGGAGTAATTCAGGAGAGAGACTAGAGAGGAGTAATTCAGGAGAGAGACTAGAGAGGAGTAATTCAGGAGAGAGACTAGAAGGGAGCAATTCAGGACAGACTAGAGAGGAGTAATTCAGGAGAGACTAGAGAGGAGTAATTCAGGAGAGACTAGAGAGGAGTAATTCAGGCGAGACTAGAGAGGAGTAATTCAGGAGAGACTAGAGAGGAGTAATTCAGGAGAGAGACTAGAGAGGAGTAATTCAGGAGAGACTAGAGAGGAGTAATTCAGGAGAGACTAGAGAGTAGTAATTCAGGAGAGACTAGAGAGTAGTAATTCAGGAGAGACTAGAGAGGAGTAATTCAGGAGAGAGACTAGAGAGGAGTAATTCAGGAGAGAGACTAGAGAGGAGTAATTCAGGAGAGACTAGAGAGGAGTAATTCAGGAGAGACTAGAGAGGAGTAATTCAGGAGAGACTAGAGAGGAGTAATTCAGGAGAGACTAGAGAGGAGTAATTCAGGAGAGAGACTAGAGAGGAGTAATTCAGGAGAGAGACTAGAGAGGAGTAATTCAGGAGAGACTAGAGAGGAGTAATTCAGGAGAGACTAGAGAGGAGTAATTCAGGAGAGACTAGAGAGGAGTAATTCAGGAGAGACTAGAGAGGAGTAATTCAGGAGAGACTAGAGAGGAGTAATTCAAGAGAGAGACTAGAGAGGAGTAATTCAGGAGAGAGACTAGAAGGGAGTAATTCAGGACAGACTAGAGAGGAGTAATTCAGGAGAGACTAGAGAGGAGTAATTCAGGAGAGACTAGAGAGGAGTAATTCAGGCGAGACTAGAGAGGAGTAATTCAGGAGAGACTATAGAGGAGTAATTCAGGAGAGAGACTAGAGAGGAGTAATTCAGGAGAGACTAGAGAGGAGTAATTCAGGAGAGACTAGAGAGGAGTAATTCAGGAGAGACTAGAGAGTAGTAATTCAGGAGAGACTAGAGAGGAGTAATTCAGGAGAGAGACTAGAGAGGAGTAATTCAGGAGAGAGACTAGAGAGGAGTAATTCAGGAGAGACTAGAGAGGAGTAATTCAGGAGAGACTAGAGAGGAGTAATTCAGGAGAGACTAGAGAGGAGTAATTCAGGAGAGACTAGAGAGGAGTAATTCAGGAGAGACTAGAGAGGAGTAATTCAGGAGAGACTAGAGAGGAGTAATTCAGGAGAGAGACTAGAGAGGAGTAATTCAGGAGAGAGACTAGAAGGGAGCAATTCAGGACAGACTAGAGAGGAGTAATTCAGGAGAGACTAGAGAGGAGTAATTCAGGAGAGACTAGAGAGGAGTAATTCAGGCGAGACTAGAGAGGAGTAATTCAGGAGAGAGACTATAGAGGAGTAATTCAGGAGAGAGACTAGAGAGGAGTAATTCAGGAGAGAGACTAGAGAGGAGTAATTCAGGAGAGAGACTAGAGAGGAGTAATTCAGGAGAGAATAGAGGGGAGTAATTCAGGAGAGACTAGAGGGGAGTAATTCAGGAGAGACTATAGAGGAGTAATTCAGGAGAGAGACTAGAGAGGAGTAATTCAGGAGAGACTAGAGAGGAGTAATTCAGGAGAGAGACTAGAGAGGAGTAATTCAGGAGAGAGACTAGAGAGGAGTAATTCAGGAGAGAGACTAGAGAGGAGTAATTCAGGAGACTCTAGAGAGGAGTAATTCAGGAGAGAGACTAGAGAGGAGTAATTCAGGAGAGAGACTAGAGAGGAGTAATTCAGGAGAGACTAGAGAGGAGTAATTCAGGAGAGACTATAGTGGAGTAATTCAGGAGAGACTAGAGAGGAGTAATTCAGGAGAGAGACTAGAGAGGAGTAATTCAGGAGAGAGACTAGAGAGGAGTAATTCAGGAGAGAGACTAGAGAGGAGTAATTCAGGAGAGAGACTAGAGAGGAGTAATTCAGGAGAGAGACTAGAGGGGAGTAATTCAGGAGAGAGACTAGAGAGGAGTAATTCAGGAGAGACTAGAGAGGAGTAATTCAGGAGAGACTAGAGAGGAGTAATTCAGGAGAGAGACTAGAGAGGAGTAATTCAGGAGAGAGACTAGAGAGGAGTAATTCAGGAGAGACTAGAGAAGAGTATTTCAGGAGAGACTAGAGAGGAGTAATTCAGGAGAGAGACTAGAGAGGAGTAATTTAGGAGAGACTAGAGAGGAGTAATTCAGGAGAGAGACTAGAGAGGAGTAATTCAGGAGAGAGACTAGAGAGGAGTAATTCAGGAGAGACTAGAGAAGAGTAATTCAGGAGAGACTAGAGAGGAGTAATTCAGGAGAGACTAGAGAGGAGTAATTCAGGAGAGACTAGATAGGAGTAATTCAGGAGAGAGACTAGAGAGGAGTAATTCAGGAGAGAGACTAGAGAGGAGTAATTCAGGAGAGAGACTAGAGAGGAGTAATTCAGGAGAGACTAGAGAGGAGTAATTCAGGAGAGACTAGAGAGGAGTAATTCAGGAGAGACTAGAGAGGAGTAATTCAGGAGAGACTAGAGAGGAGTAATTCAGGAGAGACTAGAGAGGAGTAATTCAGGAGAGAGACTAGAGAGGAGTAATTCGGGAGAGAGACTAGAGAGGAGTAATTCAGGAGAGACTAGAGAGGAGTAATTCAGGAGAGACTAGAGGGGATTAATTCAGGAGAGACTAGAGAGGAGTAATTCAGGAGAGACTAGAGAGGAGTAATTCAGGAGAGACTAGATAGGAGTAATTCAGGAGAGAGACTAGAGAGGAGTAATTCAGGAGAGAGACTAGAGAGGAGTAATTCAGGAGAGAGACTAGAGAGGAGTAATTCAGGAGAGACTCGAGAGGAGTAATTCAGGAGAGACTAGAGAGGAGTAATTCAGGAGAGACTAGAGAGGAGTAATTCAGGAGAGACTAGAGAGGAGTAATTCAGGAGAGACTAGAGAGGAGTAATTCAGGAGAGACTAGAGAGGAGTAATTCAGGAGAGAGACTAGAGAGGAGTAATTCGGGAGAGAGACTAGAGAGGAGTAATTCAGGAGAGACTAGAGAGGAGTAATTCAGGAGAGACTAGAGGGGATTAATTCAGGAGAGACTAGAGGGGAGTAATTCAGGAGAGACTAGAGAGGAGTAATTCAGGAGAGAGACTAGAGAGGAGTAATTCAGGAGAGAGACTAGAGAGGAGTAATTCAGGAGAGAGACTAGAGAGGAGTAATTCAGGAGAGACAGAGAGGAGTAATTCAGGAGAGACTAGAGAGGAGTAATTCAGGAGAGACTAGAGAGGAGTAATTCAGGAGAGACTAGAGAGGAGTAATTCAGGAGAGACTAGAGAGGAGTAATTCAGGAGAGACTAGAGAGGAGTAATTCAGGAGAGACTAGAGAGGAGTAATTCAGGAGAGAGACTAGAGAGGAGTAATTCAGGAGAGAGACTAGAGAGGAGTAATTCAGGAGAGAGACTAGAGAGGAGTAATTCAGGAGAGACTAGAGAGGAGTAATTCAGGAGTGACTAGAGGGGAGTAATTCAGGAGAGACTAGAGGGGAGTAATTCAGGAGAGACTAGAGAGGAGAAATTCAGGAGAGAGACTAGAGAGGAGTAATTCAGGAGAGAGACTAGAGAGGAGTAATTCAGGAGAGACTAGAGAGGAGTAATTCAGGAGAGACTAGAGAGGAGTAATTCAGGAGAGAGACTAGAGAGGAGTAATTCAGGAGAGACTAGAGGGGATTAATTCAGGAGACTCTAGAGAGGAGTAATTCAGGAGAGACTAGAGGGGATTAATTCAGGAGAGACTAGAGAGGAGTAATTCAGGAGAGACTAGAGAGGAGTAATTCAGGAGAGACTAGATAGGAGTAATTCAGGAGAGAGACTAGAGAGGAGTAATTCAGGAGAGAGACTAGAGAGGAGTAATTCAGGAGAGAGACTAGAGAGGAGTAATTCAGGAGAGACTCGAGAGGAGTAATTCAGGAGAGACTAGAGAGGAGTAATTCAGGAGAGACTAGAGAGGAGTAATTCAGGAGAGACTAGAGAGGAGTAATTCAGGAGAGACTAGAGAGGAGTAATTCAGGAGAGACTAGAGAGGAGTAATTCAGGAGAGAGACTAGAGAGGAGTAATTCGGGAGAGAGACTAGAGAGGAGTAATTCAGGAGAGACTAGAGAGGAGTAATTCAGGAGAGACTAGAGGGGATTAATTCAGGAGAGACTAGAGGGGAGTAATTCAGGAGAGACTAGAGAGGAGTAATTCAGGAGAGAGACTAGAGAGGAGTAATTCAGGAGAGAGACTAGAGAGGAGTAATTCAGGAGAGAGACTAGAGAGGAGTAATTCAGGAGAGACAGAGAGGAGTAATTCAGGAGAGACTAGAGAGGAGTAATTCAGGAGATACTAGAGAGGAGTAATTCAGGAGAGACTAGAGAGGAGTAATACAGGAGAGACTAGAGAGGAGTAATTCAGGAGAGAGACTAGAGAGGAGTAATTCAGGAGAGAGACTAGAGAGGAGTAATTCAGGAGAGAGACTAGAGAGGAGTAATTCAGGAGAGACTAGAGAGGAGTAATTCAGGAGTGACTAGAGGGGAGTAATTCAGGAGAGACTAGAGGGGAGTAATTCAGGAGAGACTAGAGAGGAGAAATTCAGGAGAGAGACTAGAGAGGAGTAATTCAGGAGAGAGACTAGAGAGGAGTAATTCAGGAGAGACTAGAGAGGAGTAATTCAGGAGAGACTAGAGAGGACTAATTCAGGAGAGAGACTAGAGAGGAGTAATTCAGGAGAGAGACTAGAGAGGAGTAATTCAGGAGACTCTAGAGAGGAGTAATTCAGGAGAGAGACTAGAGAGGAGTAATTCAGGAGAGAGACTAGAGAGGAGTAATTCAGGAGAGACTAGAGAGGAGTAATTCAGGAGAGACTATAGTGGAGTAATTCAGGAGAGACTAGAGAGGAGTAATTCAGGAGAGAGACTAGAGAGGAGTAATTCAGGAGAGACTAGAGAGGAGTAATTCAGGAGAGAGACTAGAGAGGAGTAATTCGGGAGAGAGACTAGAGAGGAGTAATTCAGGAGAGACTAGAGAGGAGTAATTCAGGAGAGAGACTAGAGAGGAGTAATTCAGGAGAGACTAGAGAGGAGTAATTCAGGAGAGACTAGAGAGGAGTAATTCAGGAGAGAGACTAGAGAGGAGTAATTCAGGAGAGAGACTAGAGAGGAGTAATTCAGGAGAGACTAGAGAAGAGTATTTCAGGAGAGACTAGAGAGGAGTAATTCAGGAGAGAGACTAGAGAGGAGTAATTTAGGAGAGACTAGAGAGGAGTAATTCAGGAGAGAGACTAGAGAGGAGTAATTCAGGAGAGAGACTAGAGAGGAGTAATTCAGGAGAGACTAGAGAAGAGTAATTCAGGAGAGACTAGAGAGGAGTAATTCAGGAGAGACTAGAGAGGAGTAATTCAGGAGAGACTAGATAGGAGTAATTCAGGAGAGAGACTAGAGAGGAGTAATTCAGGAGAGAGACTAGAGAGGAGTAATTCAGGAGAGAGACTAGAGAGGAGTAATTCAGGAGAGACTAGAGAGGAGTAATTCAGGAGAGACTAGAGAGGAGTAATTCAGGAGAGACTAGAGAGGAGTAATTCAGGAGAGACTAGAGAGGAGTAATTCAGGAGAGACTAGAGAGGAGTAATTCAGGAGAGACTAGAGAAGAGTAATTCAGGAGAGAGACTAGAGAGGAGTAATTCGGGAGAGAGACTAGAGAGGAGTAATTCAGGAGAGACTAGAGAGGAGTAATTCAGGAGAGACTAGAGGGGATTAATTCAGGAGAGACTAGAGGGGAGTAATTCAGGAGAGACTAGAGAGGAGTAATTCAGGTGAGAGACTAGAGAGGAGTAATTCAGGAGAGAGACTAGAGAGGAGTAATTCAGGAGAGAGACTAGAGAGGAGTAATTCAGGAGAGACAGAGAGGAGTAATTCAGGAGAGACTAGAGAGGAGTAATTCAGGAGATACTAGAGAGGAGTAATTCAGGAGAGACTAGAGAGGAGTAATTCAGGAGAGACTAGAGAGGAGTAATTCAGGAGAGAGACTAGAGAGGAGTAATTCAGGAGAGAGACTAGAGAGGAGTAATTCAGGAGAGACTAGAGAAGAGTATTTCAGGAGAGACTAGAGAGGAGTAATTCAGGAGAGAGACTAGAGAGGAGTAATTTAGGAGAGACTAGAGAGGAGTAATTCAGGAGAGAGACTAGAGAGGAGTAATTCAGGAGAGAGACTAGAGAGGAGTAATTCAGGAGAGACTAGAGAAGAGTAATTCAGGAGAGACTAGAGAGGAGTAATTCAGGAGAGACTAGAGAGGAGTAATTCAGGAGAGACTAGATAGGAGTAATTCAGGAGAGAGACTAGAGAGGAGTAATTCAGGAGAGAGACTAGAGAGGAGTAATTCAGGAGAGAGACTAGAGAGGAGTAATTCAGGAGAGACTAGAGAGGAGTAATTCAGGAGAGACTAGAGAGGAGTAATTCAGGAGAGACTAGAGAGGAGTAATTCAGGAGAGACTAGAGAGGAGTAATTCAGGAGAGACTAGAGAGGAGTAATTCAGGAGAGACTAGAGAAGAGTAATTCAGGAGAGAGACTAGAGAGGAGTAATTCGGGAGAGAGACTAGAGAGGAGTAATTCAGGAGAGACTAGAGAGGAGTAATTCAGGAGAGATTAGAGGGGATTAATTCAGGAGAGACTAGAGGGGAGTAATTCAGGAGAGACTAGAGAGGAGTAATTCAGGTGAGAGACTAGAGAGGAGTAATTCAGGAGAGAGACTAGAGAGGAGTAATTCAGGAGAGAGACTAGAGAGGAGTAATTCAGGAGAGACAGAGAGGAGTAATTCAGGAGAGACTAGAGAGGAGTAATTCAGGAGATACTAGAGAGGAGTAATTCAGGAGAGACTAGAGAGGAGTAATTCAGGAGAGACTAGAGAGGAGTAATTCAGGAGAGAGACTAGAGAGGAGTAATTCAGGAGAGAGACTAGAGAGGAGTAATTCAGGAGAGAGACTAGAGAGGAGTAATTCAGGAGAGACTAGAGAGGAGTAATTCAGGAGAGACTAGAGGGGAGTAATTCAGGAGAGACTAGAGGGGAGTAATTCAGGAGAGACTAGAGAGGAGAAATTCAGGAGAGAGACTAGAGAGGAGTAATTCAGGAGAGACTAGAGAGGAGTAATTCAGGAGAGACTAGAGAGGAGTAATTCAGGAGAGAGACTAGAGAGGAGTAATTCAGGAGAGAGACTAGAGAGGAGTAATTCAGGAGAGAGACTAGAGAGGAGTAATTCAGGAGAGACTAGAGAGGAGTAATTCAGGAGAGACTAGAGAGGACTAATTCAGGAGAGAGACTAGAGAGGAGTAATTCAGGAGAGAGACTAGAGAGGAGTAATTCAGGAGAGAGACTAGAGAGGAGTAATTCAGGAGAGAGACTAGAGGGGAGTAATTCAGGAGAGAGACTAGAGAGGAGTAATTCAGGAGAGACTAGAGAGGAGTAATTCAGGAGAGACTAGAGAGGAGTAATTCAGGAGAGACTAGAGAGGAGTAATTATGGAGAGACTAGAGAGGAGTAATTAAGGAGAGACTAGAGTGGAGTAATTCAGGAGAGACTAGAGAGGAGTAATTCAAGAGAGACTAGAGGGGATTAATTCAGGAGAGACTAGAGGGGAGTAATTCAGGAGAGACTAGAGAGGAGTAATTCAGGAGAGAGACTAGAGAGGAGTAATTCAGGAGAGAGACTAGAGAGGAGTAATTCAGGAGAGAGACTAGAGAGGAGTAATTCAGGAGAGACAGAGAGGAGTAATTCAGGAGAGACTAGAGAGGAGTAATTCAGGAGATACTAGAGAGGAGTAATTCAGGAGAGACTAGAGAGGAGTAATTCAGGAGAGACTAGAGAGGAGTAATTCAGGAGAGAGACTAGAGAGGAGTAATTCAGGAGACTCTAGAGAGGAGTAATTCAGGAGAGAGACTAGAGAGGAGTAATTCAGGAGAGAGACTAGAGAGGAGTAATTCAGGAGAGACACTAAAGAGGAGTAATTCAGGAGAGACTAGAGAGGAGTAATTCAGGAGAGAGACTAGAGAGGAGTAATTTAGGAGAGAGACTAGAGAGGAGTAATTCAGGAGAGAGACTAGAGAGGAGTAATTCAGGAGAGACTAGAGAAGAGTAATTCAGGAGAGACTAGAGAGGAGTAATTCAGGAGAGACTAGAGAGGAGTAATTCAGGAGAGACTAGAGAGGAGTAATTCAGGAGAGAGACTAGAGAGGAGTAATTCAGGAGAGAGACTAGAGAGGAGTAATTCAGGAGAGACTAGAGAGGAGTAATTCAGGAGAGACTAGAGAGGAGTAATTCAGGAGAGACTAGAGAGGAGTAATTCAGGAGAGACTAGAGAGGAGTAATTCAGAAGAGACTAGAGAGGAGTAATTCAGGAGAGAGACTAGAGAGGAGTAATTCAGGAGAGAGACTAGAGAGGAGTAATTCAGGAGAGACTAGAGAGGAGTAATTCAGGAGAGACTAGAGAGGAGTAATTCAGGAGAGACTAGAGAGGAGTAATTCAGGAGAGACTAGAGAGGAGTAATTCAGGAGAGACTAGAGAGGAGTAATTCAGGAGAGAGACTAGAGAGGAGTAATTCAGGAGAGAGACTAGAGAGGAGTAATTCAGGAGAGAGACTAGAAGGGAGTAATTCAGGACAGACTAGAGAGGAGTAATTCAGGAGAGACTAGAGAGGAGTAATTCAGGAGAGACTAGAGAGGAGTAATTCAGGCGAGACTAGAGAGGAGTAATTCAGGAGAGACTATAGAGGAGTAATTCAGGAGAGAGACTAGAGAGGAGTAATTCAGGAGAGACTAGAGAGGAGTAATTCAGGAGAGACTAGAGAGGAGTAATTCAGGAGAGACTAGAGAGGAGTAATTCAGGAGAGACTAGAGAGTAGTAATTCAGGAGAGACTAGAGAGTAGTAATTCAGGAGAGACTAGAGAGGAGTAATTCAGGAGAGAGACTAGAGAGGAGTAATTCAGGAGAGAGACTAGAGAGGAGTAATTCAGGAGAGACTAGAGAGGAGTAATTCAGGAGAGACTAGAGAGGAGTAATTCAGGAGAGACTAGAGAGGAGTAATTCAGGAGAGACTAGAGAGGAGTAATTCAGGAGAGAGACTAGAGAGGAGTAATTCAGGAGAGAGATTAGAGAGGAGTAATTCAGGAGAGAGACTAGAAGGGAGTAATTCAGGACAGACTAGAGAGGAGTAATTCAGGAGAGACTAGAGAGGAGTAATTCAGGAGAGACTAGAGAGGAGTAATTCAGGCGAGACTAGAGAGGAGTAATTCAGGAGAGACTATAGAGGAGTAATTCAGGAGAGAGACTAGAGAGGAGTAATTCAGGAGAGAGACTAGAGAGGAGTAATTCAGGAGAGACTAGAGAGGAGTAATTCAGGAGAGAATAGAGGGGAGTAATTCAGGAGAGACTAGAGGGGAGTAATTCAGGAGAGACTATAGAGGAGTAATTCAGGAGAGAGACTAGAGAGGAGTAATTCAGGAGAGACTAGAGAGGAGTAATTCAGGAGAGAGACTAGAGAGGAGTAATTCAGGAGAGAGACTAGAGAGGAGTAATTCAGGAGAGAGACTAGAGAGGAGTAATTCAGGAGACTCTAGAGAGGAGTAATTCAGGAGAGAGACTAGAGAGGAGTAATTCAGGAGAGAGACTAGAGAGGAGTAATTCAGGAGAGACTAGAGAGGAGTAATTCAGGAGAGACTAGAGTGGAGTAATTCAGGAGAGACTAGAGAGGAGTAATTCAGGAGAGAGACTAGAGAGGAGTAATTCAGGAGAGAGACTAGAGAGGAGTAATTCAGGAGAGAGACTAGAGAGGAGTAATTCAGGAGAGACTAGAGAGGAGTAATTCAGGAGAGAGACTAGAGAGGAATAATTCAGGAGAGACTAGAGAGGAGTAATTCAGGAGAGGGACTAGAGAGGAGTAATTCAGGAGAGAGACTAGAGAGGAGTAATTCAGGAGAGAGACTAGAGAGGAGTAATTCAGGAGATTCTAGAGAGGAGTAATTCAGGAGAGAGACTAGAGAGGAGTAATTCAGGAGAGACTAGAGAGGAGTAATTCAGGAGAGAGACTAGAGAGGAGTAATTCAGGAGAGACTAGAGAGGAGTAATTCAGGAGAGACACTAAAGAGGAGTAATTCAGGAGAGACTAGAGAGGAGTAATTCAGGAGAGAGACTAGAGAGGAGTAATTTAGGAGAGAGACTAGAGAGGAGTAATTCAGGAGAGAGACTAGAGAGGAGTAATTCAGGAGAGACTAGAGAAGAGTAATTCAGGAGAGACTAGAGAGGAGTAATTCAGGAGAGACTAGAGAGGAGTAATTCAGGAGAGACTAGAGAGGAGTAATTCAGGAGAGAGACTAGAGAGGAGTAATTCAGGAGAGAGACTAGAGAGGAGTAATTCAGGAGAGAGAGTAGAGAGGAGTAATTCAGGAGAGACTAGAGAGGAGTAATTCAGGAGAGACTAGAGAGGAGTAATTCAGGAGAGACTAGAGAGGAGTAATTCAGGAGAGACTAGAGAGGAGTAATTCAGGAGAGACTA
Source organism: Salvelinus fontinalis (assembly GCF_029448725.1). Lineage (NCBI taxonomy): Eukaryota > Metazoa > Chordata > Actinopteri > Salmoniformes > Salmonidae > Salvelinus > Salvelinus fontinalis. The sequence continues at coordinate 1,234,048 of NC_074677.1, forward strand.
GAGAGGAGTAATTCAGGAGAGACTAGAGAGGAGTAATTCAGGAGAGAGACTAGAGAGGAGCCATTCAGGAGAGAGACTAGAGAGGTGTAATTCAGGAGAGACTAGAGAGGAGTAATTCAGGAGAGACTAGATGGGATTAATTCAGGAGAGACTAGAGGGGAGTAATTCAGGAGAGACTAGAGAGGAGTAATTCAGGAGAGAGACTAGAGAGGAGTAATTCAGGAGAGAGACTAGAGAGGAGTAATTCAGGAGAGAGACTAGAGAGGAGTAATTCAGGAGAGACAGAGAGGAGTAATTCAGGAGAGACTAGAGAGGAGTAATTCAGGAGATACTAGAGAGGAGTAATTCAGGAGAGACTAGAGAGGAGTAATTCAGGAGAGACTAGAGAGGAGTAATTCAGGAGAGAGACTAGAGAGGAGTAATTAAGGAGAGAGACTAGAGAGGAGTAATTCAGGAGAGACTAGAGAGGAGTAATTCAGGAGAGACTAGAGAGGAGTAATTCAGGAGAGACTAGAGGGGAGGAATTCAGGAGAGACTAGAGAGGAGAAATTCAGGAGAGAGACTAGAGAGGAGTAATTCAGGAGAGACTAGAGAGGAGTAATTCAGGAGAGACTAGAGAGGAGTAATTCAGGAGAGAGACTAGAGAGGAGTAATTGAGAAGAGAGACTAGAGAGGAGTAATTCAGGAGAGAGACTAGAGAGGAGTAATTCAGGAGAGACTAGAGAGGAGTAATTCAGGAGAGACTAGAGAGGAGTAATTCAGGAGAGACTAGAGAGGAGTAATTCAGGAGAGACTAGAGAGGACTAATTCAGGAGAGAGACTAGAGAGGAGTAATTCAGGAGAGAGACTAGAGAGGAGTAATTCAGGAGAGAGACTAGAGAGGAGTAATTCAGGAGAGAGACTAGAGGGGAGTAATTCAGGAGAGAGACTAGAGGGGAGTAATTCAGGAGAGAGACTAGAGAGGAGTAATTCAGGAGAGAGACTAGAGAGGAGTAATTCAGGAGAGACTAGAGAGGAGTAATTCAGGAGAGACTAGAGAGGAGTAATTATGGAGAGACTAGAGAGGAGTAATTAAGGAGAGACTAGAGTGGAGTAATTCAGGAGAGACTAGAGAGGAGTGATTCAGGAGAGACTAGAGGGGATTAATTCAGGAGAGACTAGAGGGGAGTAATTCAGGAGAGACTAGAGAGGAGTAATTCAGGAGAGAGACTAGAGAGGAGTAATTCAGGAGAGAGACTAGAGAGGAGTAATTCAGGAGAGAGACTAGAGAGGAGTAATTCAGGAGAGAGACTAGAGAGGAGTAATTCAGGAGAGACAGAGAGGAGTAATTCAGGAGAGACTAGAGTGGAGTAATTCAGGAGATACTAGAGAGGAGTAATTCAGGAGAGACTAGAGAGGAGTAATTCAGGAGAGACTAGAGAGAAGTAATTCAGGAGAGATACTAGAGAGGAGTAATTCAGGAGAGACTAGAGAGGACTAATTCAGGAGAGACTAGAGGGGAGTAATTCAGGAGAGACTAGAGGGGAGTAATTCAGGATAGACTATAGAGGAGTAATTCAGGAGAGAGACTAGAGAGGAGTAATTCAGGAGAGACTAGAGAGGAGTAATTCAGGAGAGAGACTAGAGAGGAGTAATTCAGGAGAGAGACTAGAGAGGAGTAATTCAGGAGAGAGACTAGAGAGGAGTAATTCAGGAGACTCTAGAGAGGAGTAATTCAGGAGAGAGACTAGAGAGGAGTAATTCAGGAGAGAGACTAGAGAGGAGTAATTCAGGAGAGACTAGAGAGGAGTAATTCAGGAGAGACTAGAGTGGAGTAATTCAGGAGAGACTAGAGAGGATTAATTCAGGAGAGAGACTAGAGAGGAGTAATTCAGGAGAGAGACTAGAGAGGACTAATTCAGGAGAGAGACTAGAGAGGAGTAATTCAGGAGAGAGACTAGAGAGGAGTAATTCAGGAGAGACTAGAGAGGAGTAATTCAGGAGAGAGACTAGAGAGGTGTAATTCAGGAGAGACTAGAGAGGAGTAATTCAGGAGAGACTAGATGGGATTAATTCAGGAGAGACTAGAGGGGAGTAATTCAGGAGAGACTAGAGAGGAGTAATTCAGGAGAGAGACTAGAGAGGAGTAATTCAGGAGAGAGACTAGAGAGGAGTAATTCAGGAGAGAGACTAGAGAGGAGTAATTCAGGAGAGACAGAGAGGAGTAATTCAGGAGAGACTAGAGAGGAGTAATTCAGGAGATACTAGAGAGGAGTAATTCAGGAGAGACTAGAGAGGAGTAATTCAGGAGAGACTAGAGAGGATTAATTCAGGAGAGAGACTAGAGAGGAGTAATTAAGGAGAGAGACTAGAGAGGAGTAATTCAGGAGAGACTAGAGAGGAGTAATTCAGGAGAGACTAGAGAGGAGTAATTCAGGAGAGACTAGAGGGGAGGAATTCAGGAGAGACTAGAGAGGAGAAATTCAGGAGAGAGACTAGAGAGGAGTAATTCAGGAGAGACTAGAGAGGAGTAATTCAGGAGAGACTAGAGAGGAGTAATTCAGGAGAGAGACTAGAGAGGAGTAATTGAGAAGAGAGACTAGAGAGGAGTAATTCAGGAGAGAGACTAGAGAGGAGTAATTCAGGAGAGACTAGAGAGGAGTAATTCAGGAGAGACTAGAGAGGAGTAATTCAGGAGAGACTAGAGAGGAGTAATTCAGGAGAGACTAGAGAGGACTAATTCAGGAGAGAGACTAGAGAGGAGTAATTCAGGAGAGAGACTAGAGAGGAGTAATTCAGGAGAGAGACTAGAGAGGAGTAATTCAGGAGAGAGACTAGAGGGGAGTAATTCAGGAGAGAGACTAGAGGGGAGTAATTCAGGAGAGAGACTAGAGAGGAGTAATTCAGGAGAGAGACTAGAGAGGAGTAATTCAGGAGAGACTAGAGAGGAGTAATTCAGGAGAGACTAGAGAGGAGTAATTATGGAGAGACTAGAGAGGAGTAATTAAGGAGAGACTAGAGTGGAGTAATTCAGGAGAGACTAGAGAGGAGTAATTCAGGAGAGACTAGAGGGGATTAATTCAGGAGAGACTAGAGGGGAGTAATTCAGGAGAGACTAGAGAGGAGTAATTCAGGAGAGAGACTAGAGAGGAGTAATTCAGGAGAGAGACTAGAGAGGAGTAATTCAGGAGAGAGACTAGAGAGGAGTAATTCAGGAGAGAGACTAGAGAGGAGTAATTCAGGAGAGACAGAGAGGAGTAATTCAGGAGAGACTAGAGTGGAGTAATTCAGGAGATACTAGAGAGGAGTAATTCAGGAGAGACTAGAGAGGAGTAATTCAGGAGAGACTAGAGAGAAGTAATTCAGGAGAGATACTAGAGAGGAGTAATTCAGGAGAGACTAGAGAGGACTAATTCAGGAGAGACTAGAGGGGAGTAATTCAGGAGAGACTAGAGGGGAGTAATTCAGGATAGACTATAGAGGAGTAATTCAGGAGAGAGACTAGAGAGGAGTAATTCAGGAGAGACTAGAGAGGAGTAATTCAGGAGAGAGACTAGAGAGGAGTAATTCAGGAGAGAGACTAGAGAGGAGTAATTCAGGAGAGAGACTAGAGAGGAGTAATTCAGGAGACTCTAGAGAGGAGTAATTCAGGAGAGAGACTAGAGAGGAGTAATTCAGGAGAGAGACTAGAGAGGAGTAATTCAGGAGAGACTAGAGAGGAGTAATTCAGGAGAGACTAGAGTGGAGTAATTCAGGAGAGACTAGAGAGGATTAATTCAGGAGAGAGACTAGAGAGGAGTAATTCAGGAGAGAGACTAGAGAGGACTAATTCAGGAGAGAGACTAGAGAGGAGTAATTCAGGAGAGAGACTAGAGAGGAGTAATTCAGGAGAGACTAGAGAGGAGTAATTCAGGAGAGACTAGAGAGGAGTAATTCAGGAGAGACTAGAGAGGAGTAATTCAGGAGAGAGACTAGAGAGGAGTAATTCAGGAGAGAGACTAGAGAGGAGTAATTCAGGAGAGAGACTAGAGAGGAGGAATTCAGGAGAGACTAGAGAGGAGTAATTCAGGAGAGAATAGAGAGGAGTAATTCAGGAGAGACTAGAGAGGAGTAATTCAGGAGAGACTATAGAGGAGTAATTCAGGAGAGACTAGAGAGGAGTAATTCAGGAGAGACTAGAGAGGAGTAATTCAGGAGAGAGACTAGAGAGGAGTAATTCAGGAGAGAGACTAGAGAGGAGTAATTCAGGAGAGACTAGAGAGGAGTAATTCAGGAGAGACTAGAGAGGAGTAATTATGGAGAGACTAGAGAGGAGTAATTAAGGAGAGACTAGAGTGGAGTAATTCAGGAGAGACTAGAGAGGAGTAATTCAGGAGAGACTAGAGGGGATTAATTCAGGAGAGACTAGAGGGGAGTAATTCAGGAGAGACTAGAGAGGAGTAATTCAGGAGAGAGACTAGAGAGGAGTAATTCAGGAGAGAGACTAGAGAGGAGTAATTCAGGAGAGAGACTAGAGAGGAGTAATTCAGGAGAGAGACTAGAGAGGAGTAATTCAGGAGAGACAGAGAGGAGTAATTCAGGAGAGACTAGAGTGGAGTAATTCAGGAGATACTAGAGAGGAGTAATTCAGGAGAGACTAGAGAGGAGTAATTCAGGAGAGACTAGAGAGAAGTAATTCAGGAGAGATACTAGAGAGGAGTAATTCAGGAGAGACTAGAGAGGACTAATTCAGGAGAGACTAGAGGGGAGTAATTCAGGAGAGACTAGAGGGGAGTAATTCAGGATAGACTATAGAGGAGTAATTCAGGAGAGAGACTAGAGAGGAGTAATTCAGGAGAGACTAGAGAGGAGTAATTCAGGAGAGAGACTAGAGAGGAGTAATTCAGGAGAGAGACTAGAGAGGAGTAATTCAGGAGAGAGACTAGAGAGGAGTAATTCAGGAGACTCTAGAGAGGAGTAATTCAGGAGAGAGACTAGAGAGGAGTAATTCAGGAGAGAGACTAGAGAGGAGTAATTCAGGAGAGACTAGAGAGGAGTAATTCAGGAGAGACTAGAGTGGAGTAATTCAGGAGAGACTAGAGAGGATTAATTCAGGAGAGAGACTAGAGAGGAGTAATTCAGGAGAGAGACTAGAGAGGACTAATTCAGGAGAGAGACTAGAGAGGAGTAATTCAGGAGAGAGACTAGAGAGGAGTAATTCAGGAGAGACTAGAGAGGAGTAATTCAGGAGAGACTAGAGAGGAGTAATTCAGGAGAGACTAGAGAGGAGTAATTCAGGAGAGAGACTAGAGAGGAGTAATTCAGGAGAGAGACTAGAGAGGAGTAATTCAGGAGAGAGACTAGAGAGGAGGAATTCAGGAGAGACTAGAGAGGAGTAATTCAGGAGAGAATAGAGAGGAGTAATTCAGGAGAGACTAGAGAGGAGTAATTCAGGAGAGACTATAGAGGAGTAATTCAGGAGAGACTAGAGAGGAGTAATTCAGGAGAGACTAGAGAGGAGTAATTCAGGAGAGAGACTAGAGAGGAGTAATTCAGGAGAGAGACTAGAGAGGAGTAATTCAGGAGAGACTAGAGAGGAGTAATTCAGGAGAGACTAGAGGGGATTAATTCAGGAGAGACTAGAGGGGAGTAATTCAGGAGAGACTAGAGAGGAGTATTTCAGGAGAGAGACTAGAGAGGAGTAATTAAGGATAGAGACTAGAGAGGAGTAATTCAGGAGAGAGACTAGAGAGGAGTAATTCAGGAGAGACAGAGAGGAGTAATTCAGGAGAGACTAGAGAGGAGTAATTCAGGAGATACTAGAGAGGAGTAATTCAGGAGAGACTAGAGAGGAGTAATTCAGGAGAGACTAGAGAGGAGTAATTCAGGAGAGAGACTAGAGAGGAGTAATTCAGGAGAGAGACTAGAGAGGAGTAATTCAGGAGATACTAGAGAGGAGTAATTCAGGAGAGACTAGAGAGGAGTAATTCAGGAGAGACTAGAGAGAAGTAATTCAGGAGAGATACTAGAGAGGAGTAATTCAGGAGAGACTAGAGAGGAGTAATTCAGGAGAGACTAGAGGGGAGTAATTCAGGAGAGACTAGAGGGGAGTAATTCAGGAGAGACTATAGAGGAGTAATTCAGGAGAGAGACTAGAGAGGAGTAATTCAGGAGAGACTAGAGAGGAGTAATTCAGGAGAGAGACTAGAGAGGAGTAATTCAGGAGAGAGACTAGAGAGGAGTAATTCAGGAGAGAGACTAGAGAGGAGTAATTCAGGAGACTCTAGAGAGGAGTAATTCAGGAGAGAGACTAGAGAGGAGTAATTCAGGAGAGAGACTAGAGAGGAGTAATTCAGGAGAGACTAGAGAGGAGTAATTCAGGAGAGACTAGAGTGGAGTAATTCAGGAGAGACTAGAGAGGATTAATTCAGGAGAGAGACTAGAGAGGAGTAATTCAGGAGAGAGACTAGAGAGGAGTAATTCAGGAGAGAGACTAGAGAGGAGTAATTATGGAGAGACTAGAGAGGAGTAATTAAGGAGAGACTAGAGTGGAGTAATTCAGGAGAGACTAGAGAGGAGTAATTCAGGAGAGACTAGAGGGGATTAATTCAGGAGAGACTAGAGGGGAGTAATTCAGGAGAGACTAGAGAGGAGTAATTCAGGAGAGAGACTAGAGAGGAGTAATTCAGGAGAGAGACTAGAGAGGAGTAATTCAGGAGAGAGACTAGAGAGGAGTAATTCAGGAGAGACAGAGAGGAGTAATTCAGGAGAGACTAGAGAGGAGTAATTCAGGATATACTAGAGAGGAGTAATTCAGGAGAGACTAGAGAGGAGTAATTCAGGAGAGACTAGAGAGAAGTAATTCAGGAGAGATACTAGAGAGGAGTAATTCAGGAGAGACTAGAGAGGAGTAATTCAGGAGAGACTAGAGGGGAGTAATTCAGGAGAGACTAGAGGGGAGTAATTCAGGAGAGACTATAGAGGAGTAATTCAGGAGAGAGACTAGAGAGGAGTAATTCAGGAGAGACTAGAGAGGAGTAATTCAGGAGAGAGACTAGAGAGGAGTAATTCAGGAGAGAGACTAGAGAGGAGTAATTCAGGAGAGAGACTAGAGAGGAGTAATTCAGGAGACTCTAGAGAGGAGTAATTCAGGAGAGAGACTAGAGAGGAGTAATTCAGGAGAGAGACTAGAGAGGAGTAATTCAGGAGAGACTAGAGAGGAGTAATTCAGGAGAGACTAGAGTGGAGTAATTCAGGAGAGACTAGAGAGGATTAATTCAGGAGAGAGACTAGAGAGGAGTAATTCAGGAGAGAGACTAGAGAGGAGTAATTCAGGAGAGAGACTAGAGAGGAGAAATTCAGGAGAGAGACTAGAGAGGAGTAATTCAGGAGAGAGACTAGAGAGGAGTAATTCAGGAGAGACTAGAGAGGAGTAATTCAGGAGAGACTAGAGAGGAGTAATTCAGGAGAGACTAGAGAGGAGTAATTCAGGAGAGAGACTAGAGAGGAGTAATTCAGGAGAGAGACTAGAGAGGAGTAATTCAGGAGAGAGACTAGAGAGGAGGAATTCAGGAGAGACTAGAGAGGAGTAATTCAGGAGAGACTAGAGAGGAGTAATTCAGGAGAGACTAGAGAGGAGTAATTCAGGAGAGACTAGAGAGGAGTAATTCAGGAGAGAGACTAGAGAGGAGTAATTCAGGAGAGAGACTAGAGAGGAGTAATTCAGGAGAGACTAGAGAGGAGTAATTCAGGAGAGACTAGAGGGGATTAATTCAGGAGAGACTAGAGGGGAGTAATTCAGGAGAGACTAGAGAGGAGTAATTCAGGAGAGAGACTAGAGAGGAGTAATTAAGGATAGAGACTAGAGAGGAGTAATTCAGGAGAGAGACTAGAGAGGAGTAATTCAGGAGAGACAGAGAGGAGTAATTCAGGAGAGACTAGAGAGGAGTAATTCAGGAGATACTAGAGAGGAGTAATTCAGGAGAGACTAGAGAGGAGTAATTCAGGAGAGACTAGAGAGGAGAAATTCAGGAGAGAGACTAGAGAGGAGTAATTCAGGAGAGAGACTAGAGAGGAGTAATTCAGGAGAGACTAGAGAGGAGTAAATCAGGAGAGACTAGAGGGGAGTAATTCAGGAGAGACTAGAGAGGAGAAATTCAGGAGAGAGACTAGAGAGGAGTAATTCAGGAGAGACTAGAGAGGAGTAATTCAGGAGAGACTAGAGAGGAGTAATTCAGGAGAGAGACTAGAGAGGAGTAATTCAGGAGAGAGACTAGAGAGGAGTAATTCAGGAGAGAGATTAGAGAGGAGTAATTCAGGAGAGACTAGAGAGGAGTAATTCAGGAGAGAGACTAGAGAGGAGTAATTCAGGAGAGAGACTAGAGAGGAGTAATTCAGGAGAGACTAGAGAGGAGTAATTCAGGAGAGACTAGAGTGGAGTAATTCAGGAGAGACTAGAGAGGAGTAATTCAGGAGAGAGACTAGAGAGGAGTAATTCAGGCGAGAGACTAGAGAGAAGTAATTCAGGAGAGACTAGAGTGGAGTAATTCAGGAGAGACTAGAGAGGAGTAATTCAGGAGAGAGACTAGATAGGAGTAATTCAGGCGAGAGACTAGAGAGGAGTAATTCAGGAGAGAGACTAGAGAGGAGTAATTCAGGAGAGAGACTAGAGGGGAGAAATTCAGGAGAGAGACTAGAGAGGAGTAATTCAGGAGAGACTAGAGAGGAGTAATTCAGGAGAGACTAGAGAGGAGTAATTCAGGAGAGACTAGAGAGGAGTAATTCAGGAGAGACTAGAGAGGACTAATTCAGGAGAGAGACTAGAGAGGAGTAATTCAGGAGAGAGACTAGAGAGGAGTAATTCAGGAGAGAGACTAGAGAGGAGTAATTCAGGAGAGAGACTAGAGAGGAGTAATTCAGGAGAGAGACTAGAGAGGAGTAATTCAGGAGAGACAGAGAGGAGTAATTCAGGAGAGACTAGAGAGGAGTAATTCAGGAGATACTAGAGAGGAGTAATTCAGGAGAGACTAGAGAGGAGTAATTCAGGAGAGACTAGAGAGGAGTAATTCAGGAGAGAGACTAGAGAGGAGTAATTCAGGAGAGAGACTAGAGAGGAGTAATTCAGGAGAGACTAGAGAGGAGTAATTCAGGAGAGACTAGAGAGGAGTAATTCAGGAGAGACTAGAGGGGAGTAATTCAGGAGAGACTAGAGAGGAGAAATTCAGGAGAGAGACTAGAGAGGAGTAATTCAGGAGAGACTAGAGAGGAGTAATTCAGGAGAGACTAGAGAGGAGTAATTCAGGAGAGAGACTAGAGAGGAGTAATTCAGGAGAGAGACTAGAGAGGAGTAATTCAGGAGAGAGACTAGAGAGGAGTATTTCAGGAGAGACTAGAGAGGAGTAATTCAGGAGAGAGACTAGAGAGGAGTAATTCAGGAGAGAGACTAGAGAGGAGTAATTCAGGAGAGACTAGAGAGGAGTAATTCAGGAGAGACTAGAGTGGAGTAATTCAGGAGAGACTAGAGAGGAGTAATTCAGGAGAGAGACTAGAGAGGAGTAATTCAGGCGAGAGACTAGAGAGGAGTAATTCAGGAGAGAGACTAGAGAGGAGTAATTCAGGAGAGAGACTAGAGGGGAGAAATTCAGGAGAGAGACTAGAGAGGAGTAATTCAGGAGAGACTAGAGAGGAGTAATTCAGGAGAGACTAGAGAGGAGTAATTCAGGAGAGACTAGAGAGGAGTAATTCAGGAGAGACTAGAGAGGACTAATTCAGGAGAGAGACTAGAGAGGAGTAATTCAGGAGAGAGACTAGAGAGGAGTAATTCAGGAGAGAGACTAGAGGGGAGAAATTCAGGAGAGAGACTAGAGAGGAGTAATTCAGGAGAGACTAGAGAGGAGTAATTCAGGAGAGACTAGAGAGGAGTAATTCAGGAGAGACTAGAGAGGAGTAATTCAGGAGAGACTAGAGAGGACTAATTCAGGAGAGAGACTAGAGAGGAGTAATTCAGGAGAGAGACTAGAGCGGAGTAATTCAGGAGAGACTAGAGAGGAGTAATTCAGGAGAGAAACTAGAGAGGAGTAATTCAGGAGAGAGACTAGAGAGGAGTAATTCAGGAGAGAGACTAGAGAGGAGTAATTCAGGAGAGACTAGAGAGGAGAAATTCAGGAGAGAGACTAGAGAGGAGTAATTCAGGAGAGACTAGAGAGGAGTAATTCAGGAGAGACTAGAGAGGAGTAATTCAGGAGAGAGACTAGAGAGGAGTAATTCAGGAGAGAGACTAGAGAGGAGTAATTCAGGAGAGAGATTAGAGAGGAGTAATTCAGGAGAGACTAGAGAGGAGTAATTCAGGAGAGAGACTAGAGAGGAGTAATTCAGGAGAGAGACTAGAGAGGAGTAATTCAGGAGAGACTAGAGAGGAGTAATTCAGGAGAGACTAGAGTGGAGTAATTCAGGAGAGACTAGAGAGGAGTAATTCAGGAGAGAGACTAGAGAGGAGTAATTCAGGCGAGAGACTAGAGAGAAGTAATTCAGGAGAGACTAGAGTGGAGTAATTCAGGAGAGACTAGAGAGGAGTAATTCAGGAGAGAGACTAGATAGGAGTAATTCAGGCGAGAGACTAGAGAGGAGTAATTCAGGAGAGAGACTAGAGAGGAGTAATTCAGGAGAGAGACTAGAGGGGAGAAATTCAGGAGAGAGACTAGAGAGGAGTAATTCAGGAGAGACTAGAGAGGAGTAATTCAGGAGAGACTAGAGAGGAGTAATTCAGGAGAGACTAGAGAGGAGTAATTCAGGAGAGACTAGAGAGGACTAATTCAGGAGAGAGACTAGAGAGGAGTAATTCAGGAGAGAGACTAGAGAGGAGTAATTCAGGAGAGAGACTAGAGAGGAGTAATTCAGGAGAGAGACTAGAGAGGAGTAATTCAGGAGAGAGACTAGAGAGGAGTAATTCAGGAGAGACAGAGAGGAGTAATTCAGGAGAGACTAGAGAGGAGTAATTCAGGAGATACTAGAGAGGAGTAATTCAGGAGAGACTAGAGAGGAGTAATTCAGGAGAGACTAGAGAGGAGTAATTCAGGAGAGAGACTAGAGAGGAGTAATTCAGGAGAGAGACTAGAGAGGAGTAATTCAGGAGAGACTAGAGAGGAGTAATTCAGGAGAGACTAGAGAGGAGTAATTCAGGAGAGACTAGAGGGGAGTAATTCAGGAGAGACTAGAGAGGAGAAATTCAGGAGAGAGACTAGAGAGGAGTAATTCAGGAGAGACTAGAGAGGAGTAATTCAGGAGAGACTAGAGAGGAGTAATTCAGGAGAGAGACTAGAGAGGAGTAATTCAGGAGAGAGACTAGAGAGGAGTAATTCAGGAGAGAGACTAGAGAGGAGTATTTCAGGAGAGACTAGAGAGGAGTAATTCAGGAGAGAGACTAGAGAGGAGTAATTCAGGAGAGAGACTAGAGAGGAGTAATTCAGGAGAGACTAGAGAGGAGTAATTCAGGAGAGACTAGAGTGGAGTAATTCAGGAGAGACTAGAGAGGAGTAATTCAGGAGAGAGACTAGAGAGGAGTAATTCAGGCGAGAGACTAGAGAGGAGTAATTCAGGAGAGAGACTAGAGAGGAGTAATTCAGGAGAGAGACTAGAGGGGAGAAATTCAGGAGAGAGACTAGAGAGGAGTAATTCAGGAGAGACTAGAGAGGAGTAATTCAGGAGAGACTAGAGAGGAGTAATTCAGGAGAGACTAGAGAGGAGTAATTCAGGAGAGACTAGAGAGGACTAATTCAGGAGAGAGACTAGAGAGGAGTAATTCAGGAGAGAGACTAGAGCGGAGTAATTCAGGAGAGACTAGAGAGGAGTAATTCAGGAGAGAAACTAGAGAGGAGTAATTCAGGAGAGAGACTAGAGAGGAGTAATTCAGGAGAGAGACTAGAGAGGAGTAATTCAGGAGAGACTAGAGAGGAGAAATTCAGGAGAGAGACTAGAGAGGAGTAATTCAGGAGAGACTAGAGAGGAGTAATTCAGGAGAGACTAGAGAGGAGTAATTCAGGAGAGAGACTAGAGAGGAGTAATTCAGGAGAGAGACTAGAGAGGAGTAATTCAGGAGAGAGATTAGAGAGGAGTAATTCAGGAGAGACTAGAGAGGAGTAATTCAGGAGAGAGACTAGAGAGGAGTAATTCAGGAGAGAGACTAGAGAGGAGTAATTCAGGAGAGACTAGAGAGGAGTAATTCAGGAGAGACTAGAGTGGAGTAATTCAGGAGAGACTAGAGAGGAGTAATTCAGGAGAGAGACTAGAGAGGAGTAATTCAGGCGAGAGACTAGAGAGGAGTAATTCAGGAGAGACTAGAGTGGAGTAATTCAGGAGAGACTAGAGAGGAGTAATTCAGGAGAGAGACTAGATAGGAGTAATTCAGGCGAGAGACTAGAGAGGAGTAATTCAGGAGAGAGACTAGAGAGGAGTAATTCAGGAGAGAGACTAGAGGGGAGAAATTCAGGAGAGAGACTAGAGAGGAGTAATTCAGGAGAGACTAGAGAGGAGTAATTCAGGAGAGACTAGAGAGGAGTAATTCAGGAGAGACTAGAGAGGAGTAATTCAGGAGAGACTAGAGAGGACTAATTCAGGAGAGAGACTAGAGAGGAGTAATTCAGGAGAGAGACTAGAGAGGAGTAATTCAGGAGAGAGACTAGAGAGGAGTAATTCAGGAGAGAGACTAGAGAGGAGTAATTCAGGAGAGAGACTAGAGAGGAGTAATTCAGGAGAGACAGAGAGGAGTAATTCAGGAGAGACTAGAGAGGAGTAATTCAGGAGATACTAGAGAGGAGTAATTCAGGAGAGACTAGAGAGGAGTAATTCAGGAGAGACTAGAGAGGAGTAATTCAGGAGAGAGACTAGAGAGGAGTAATTCAGGAGAGAGACTAGAGAGGAGTAATTCAGGAGAGACTAGAGAGGAGTAATTCAGGAGAGACTAGAGAGGAGTAATTCAGGAGAGACTAGAGGGGAGTAATTCAGGAGAGACTAGAGAGGAGAAATTCAGGAGAGAGACTAGAGAGGAGTAATTCAGGAGAGACTAGAGAGGAGTAATTCAGGAGAGACTAGAGAGGAGTAATTCAGGAGAGAGACTAGAGAGGAGTAATTCAGGAGAGAGACTAGAGAGGAGTAATTCAGGAGAGAGACTAGAGAGGAGTATTTCAGGAGAGACTAGAGAGGAGTAATTCAGGAGAGAGACTAGAGAGGAGTAATTCAGGAGAGAGACTAGAGAGGAGTAATTCAGGAGAGACTAGAGAGGAGTAATTCAGGAGAGACTAGAGTGGAGTAATTCAGGAGAGACTAGAGAGGAGTAATTCAGGAGAGAGACTAGAGAGGAGTAATTCAGGCGAGAGACTAGAGAGGAGTAATTCAGGAGAGAGACTAGAGAGGAGTAATTCAGGAGAGAGACTAGAGGGGAGAAATTCAGGAGAGAGACTAGAGAGGAGTAATTCAGGAGAGACTAGAGAGGAGTAATTCAGGAGAGACTAGAGAGGAGTAATTCAGGAGAGACTAGAGAGGAGTAATTCAGGAGAGACTAGAGAGGACTAATTCAGGAGAGAGACTAGAGAGGAGTAATTCAGGAGAGAGACTAGAGCGGAGTAATTCAGGAGAGACTAGAGAGGAGTAATTCAGGAGAGAAACTAGAGAGGAGTAATTCAGGAGAGAGACTAGAGAGGAGTAATTCAGGAGAGAGACTAGAGAGGAGTAATTCAGGAGAGAGACTAGAGAGGAGTAATTCAGGAGAGAGACTAGAGAGGAGTAATTCAGGAGAGAGACTAGAGAGGAGTAATTCAGGAGAGAGACTAGAGAGGAGTAATTCAGGAGAGACTAGAGAGGAGTAATTCAGGAGAGAGACTAGAGAGGAGTAATTCAGGAGAGACTAGAGATGAGTAATTCAGGAGATACTAGAGAGGAGTAATTCAGGAGAGAGACAAGAGAGGAGTAATTCAGGAGAGAGACTAGAGAGGAGTAATTCAGGAGAGACTAGAGAGGAGTAATTCAGGAGAGAGACTAGAGAGGAGTAATTCAGGAGAGAGACTAGAGGGGAGCAATTCAGGAGAGAGACTAGAGAGGAGTAATTCAGGAGAGAGACTAGAGAGGAGTAATTCAGGAGAGACTAGAGAGGAGTAATTCAGGAGAGACTAGAGAGGAGTAATTCAGGAGAGACTAGAGAGGAGTAATTCAGGAGAGACTAGAGAGGAGTAATTCAGGAGAGAGACTAGAGAGGAGTAATTCAGGAGAGAGACTAGAGAGGAGTAATTCAGGAGAGACTAGAGAGGAGTAATTCAGGAGAGAGACTAGAGAGGAGTAATTCAGAAGAGACTAGAGAGGAGTAATTCAGGAGAGAGACTAGAGAGGAGTAATTCCGGAGAGACTAGAGAGGAGTAATTCAGGAGAGACTAGAGAGGAGTAATTCAGGAGAGAGACTAGAGAGGAGTAATTCAGGAGAGACTAGAGAGGAGTAATTCAGGAGAGACTAGAGAGGAGTATTTCAGGAGAGACTAGAGAGGACTAATTCAGGAGAGAGACTAGAGAGGAGTAATTCAGGAGAGAGACTAGAGCGGAGTAATTCAGGAGAGACTAGAGAGGAGTAATTCAGGAGAGAAACTAGAGAGGAGTAATTCAGGAGAGAGACTAGAGAGGAGTAATTCAGGAGAGAGACTAGAGAGGAGTAATTCAGGAGAGAGACTAGAGAGGAGTAATTCAGGAGAGAGACTAGAGAGGAGTAATTCAGGAGAGAGACTAGAGAGGAGTAATTCAGGAGAGAGACTAGAGAGGAGTAATTCAGGAGAGACTAGAGAGGAGTAATTCAGGAGAGAGACTAGAGAGGAGTAATTCAGGAGAGACTAGAGAGGAGTAATTCAGGAGAGACTAGAGAGGAGTAATTCAGGAGATACTAGAGAGGAGTAATTCAGGAGAGAGACTAGAGAGGAGTAATTCAGGAGAGAGACTAGAGAGGAGTAATTCAGGAGAGACTAGAGAGGAGTAATTCAGGAGAGAGACTAGAGAGGAGTAATTCAGGAGAGAGACTAGAGGGGAGCAATTCAGGAGAGAGACTAGAGAGGAGTAATTCAGGAGAGAGACTAGAGAGGAGTAATTCAGGAGAGACTAGAGAGGAGTAATTCAGGAGAGACTAGAGAGGAGTAATTCAGGAGAGACTAGAGAGGAGTAATTAAGGAGAGCCTAGAGAGGAGTAATTCAGGAGAGAGACTAGAGAGGAGTAATTCAGGAGAGACTAGAGAGGAGCAATTCAGGAGAGAGACTAGAGAGGAGTAATTCAGGAGAGACTAGAGAGGAGTAATTCAGGAGAGAGACTAGAGAGGAGTAATTCCGGAGAGACTAGAGAGGAGTAATTCAGGAGAGACTAGAGAGGAGTAATTCAGGAGAAAGACTAGAGAGGAGTAATTCAGGAGAGACTAGAGAGGAGTAATTCAGGAGAGACTATAGAGGAGTAATTCAGGAGAGACTAGAGAGGAGTAATTCAGGAGAGACTAGAGAGGAGTAATTCAGGAGAGAGACTAGAGAGGAGTAATTCAGGAGAGAGACTAGAGGGGAGTAATTCAGGAGAGAGACTAGAGGGGAGTAATTCAGGAGAGACTAGAGAGGAGTAATTCAGGAGAGAGACTAGAGAGGAGTAATTCAGGAGAGAGACTAGAGAGGAGTAATTCAGGAGAGAGACTAGAGAGGAGTAATTCAGGAGAGAGACTAGAGGGGAGTAATTCAGGAGAGAGACTAGAGAGGAGTAATTCAGGAGAGAGACTAGAGAGGAGTAATTCAGGAGAGAGACTAGAGAGGAGTAATTCAGGAGAGACTAGAGAGGAGTAATTCAGGAGAGACTAGAGAGGAGTAATTCAGGAGAGAGACTAGAGAGGAGTAATTCAGGAGAGAGACTAGAGAGGAGTAATTCAGGAGAGAGAGGAGTAATTCAGGAGAGACTAGAGAGGAGTAATTCAGGAGAGACTAGAGGGGAGTAATTCAGGAGAGACTAGAGAGGAGAAATTCAGGAGAGAGACTAGAGAGGAGTAATTCAGGAGAGACTAGAGAGGAGTAATTCAGGAGAGACTAGAGAGGAGTAATTCAGGAGAGAGACTAGAGAGGAGTAATTCAGGAGAGAGACTAGAGAGGAGTAATTCAGGAGAGAGACTAGAGAGGAGTAATTCAGGAGAGACTAGAGAGGAGTAATTCAGGAGAGAGACTAGAGGGGAGTAATTCAGGAGAGAGACTAGAGAGGAGTAATTCAGGAGAGACTAGAGAGGAGTAATTCAGGAGAGACTAGAGTGGAGTTATTCTGGAGAGATACTAGAGAGGAGTAATTCAGGAGAGACTAGAGAGGAGTAATTCAGGAGAGACTAGAGAGGAGTGATTCAGGAGAGACTAGAGAGGAGTAATTCAGGAGAGAGACTAGAGAGGAGTAATTCAGGAGAGAGACTAGAGGGGAGTAATTCAGGAGAGAGACTAGAGAGGAGTAATTCAGGAGAGAGACTAGAGAGGAGTAATTCAGGAGAGAGACTAGAGAGGAGTAATTCAGGAGAGACTAGAGAGGAGTAATTCAGGAGAGAGACTAGAGAGGAGTAATTCAGGAGAGACTAGAGAGGAGTAATTCAGGAGAGACTAGAGAGGAGTAATTCAGGAGAGAGACTAGAGAGGAGTAATTCAGGAGAGAGACTAGAGAGGAGTAATTCAGGAGAGAGACTAGAGGGGAGTAATTCAGGAGAGAGACTAGAGAGGAGTAATTCAGGAGAGAGACTAGAGAGGAGTAATTCAGGAGAGACTAGAGAGGAGTAATTCAGGAGAGACTAGAGAGGAGTAATTCAGGAGAGAGACTAGAGAGGAGTAATTAAGGAGAGAGACTAGAGAGGAGTAATTCAGGAGAGAGACTAGAGAGGAGTAATTCAGGAGAGACTAGAGAGGAGTAATTCAGGAGAGACTAGAGAGGAGTAATTCAGGAGAGACTAGAGAGGAGTAATTCAGGAGAGAGACTAGAGAGGAGTAATTCAGGAGAGAGACTAGAGAGGAGTAATTCAGGAGAGAGACTAGAGAGGAGTAATTCAGGAGAGAGACTAGGGGGATTTCGGCCATCCATTAGCTGTCTGTTTGATGTGTCTGTAAAACACAACTTTCTGTCGTTAGTGGTGAGTGTGTCTGCGTGCGTGAGACTGTGTGTGTCTCTCTGCTGTGTAATGCAGAGTTAATTAAAACAGTGAAACAACCCAGGAAGCAGAGAATGTTACCTACCAATCTACACCATCATACTGTTGTCAACTTTCATATGAAACACTTGTCTTAGGAAAAAATGTGCTGGTGAATCTAATACACTATATACAAACAGGATGCCAGTAGTAAACTATATACAAACAGGATGCCAGTAGTAAACTATATACAAACAGGATGCCAGTAGTAAACTATATACAAACAGGATGCCAGTAGTAAACTATATACAAACAGGATGCCAGTAGTAAACTATATACAAACAGGATGCCAGTAGTAAACTATATACAAACAGGATGCCAGTAGTAAACTATATACAAACAGGATGCCATTTCAGAGGAGGCCAGAGGAGGCCAGGAGAGACCAGAGGAGGCCAGGAGAGACCAGAGGAGGCCAGCAGATACCAGAGGAGGCCAGGAGAGACCAGAAGAGGCCAGCAGAGACCATAGGAGGCCAGCAGAGACCAGAGGAGGCCAGCAGAGACCAGAGGAGGCCAGGAGAGGCCAGAAGAGGCCAGAAGAGACCAGAGGAGGCCAGGAGAGGCCAAAAGAGGCCAGAAGAGGCCAGCAGAGACCAGAGGAGGCCAGCAGAGTCCAGAGGAGGCCAGCAGAGACCAGAGGAGGCCAGGAGAGACCAGAGGAGGCCAGGAGAGATCAGAGGAGGCCAGGAGAGATCAGAGGAGGCCAGGAGAGATCAAAGGAGGCCAGAAGAGGCCAGCAGAGACCAGAGGAGGCCAGGAGAGATCAGAGGATGCCAGCAGAGACCAACAGAGCCCAGGAGAGGCCAGAGGCCAGAAGAGGCCAGAAGAGGCCAGAGGAGGCCAGAAGAGGCCAGAGAGACAGTAAAGAGAGAGGAGGAGGGGAGGGGAGGTGAGGGTAAGGTGGTACTATACCTCTGTTGTTGATGTTTGTAGGTTCTGAGGAGGCGATGTGGGGTCTAGGGGGACGGTGGTGCCTGGTGGGGCGGGGGGCATGGGTGGTGGATGGAGGGAAGGTGGTGGGGACGTCTGGCGGGACGCGGACATACACACACATATAGTCAGGCACACAGGTATGCAGGCACACACACACACACACACACACACACACACACACACACACACACACACACACACACACATACACACACACACACACACACACACACACACACACACACACACACACACACACGAAACAAGAAAGAAAATAAACTCAAGGTGAAAACACAAATACAAACATATAAACACAAAACAAGGGATGAGAAATTCACTTGAAAAGGGTTAAAGATACACTACATGACCAAAAGTATCTGGACAGCTGCTCATCGAACATCTCATTCCAAAATCATGGGCATTAATATGGAGTTGGTCCCCCTTCGCTGCTATAACAGCCTCCACTCTTCTGGGAAGGCTTTCCACTAGATGATGGAACATTGCTGCTATAACAGCCTCCACTCTTCTGGGAAGGCTTTCCCACTAGATGTTGGAACATTGCTGCTATAACAGCCTCCACTTTTCTGGGAAGGCTTTCCACTAGACGTTGGAACATTGCTGCTATAACAGCCTCCACTCTTCTGGGAGGGAAGGCTTTCCACTAGATGTTGGAACATTGCTGATATAACAGCCTCCACTCTTCTGGGAAGGCTTTCCATTAGATGTTGGAACATTGCTGCTATAACAGCCTCCACTCTTCTGGGAAGGCTTTCCACTAGATGTAGGAACATTGCTGCTATAACAGCCTCCACTCTTCTGGGAAGGCTTTCTACTAGATGTTGGAACATTGCTGCTATAACAGCCTCTACTCTTCTGGGAAGGCTTTCCACTAGATGTTGGAACATTGCTGCTATAACAGCCTCCACTCTTCTGGGAAGGCTTTCCACTAGATGTTGGAACATTGCTGCTATAACAGCCTCCACTCTTCTGGGAAGGCTTTCCACTAGATGTTGGAACATTGCTGCTATAACAGCCTCCACTCTTCTGGGAAGGATTTCCACTAGATGTTGGAATATTGCTGCTATAACAGCCTCCACTCTTCTGGAAAGGCTTTCCACTAGATGTTGGAACATTGCTGCTATAACAGCCTCCACTCTTCTGGGAAGGCTTTCCACTAGATGTTGGAACATTGCTGCCATAACAGCCTCCACTCTTCTGGGAAGGCTTTTCACTAGATGTAGGAACAATGCTGCTATAACAGCCTCCACTCTTCTGGGAAGGCTTTCCACTAGATGATGGAACATTGCTGCTATAACAGTCTCCACTCTTCTGGGAAGGCTTTCCGCTAGATGTAGGAACATTGCTGCTATAACAGCCTCCACTCTTCTGGGAAGGCTTTCCACTAGATGTTGGAACATTGCTGCTATAACAGCCTCCACTCTTCTGGGAAGGCTTTCCACTAGATGTTGGAACATTGCTGCTATAACAGCCTCCACTCTTCTGGGAAGGCTTTCCACTAGATGTTGGAACATTGCTGCTATAACAGCCTCCACTCTTCTGGGAAGGCTTTCCACTAGATGTTGGAACATTGCTGCTATAACAGCCTCCACTCTTCTGGGAAGGCTTTCCACTAGATGTTGGAACATTGCTGCTATAACAGCCTCCACTCTTCTGGGAAGGCTTTCCACTAGATGTTGGAACATTGCTGCTATAACAGCCTCCACTCTTCTGGGAAGGCTTTCTACTAGATGTTGGAACATTGCTGCTATAACAGCCTCCAATCTTCTCGGAAGGTTTTCCACTAGATGTTGGAACATTGCTGCTATAACAGCCTCCACTCTTCTGGGAAGGCTTTCCATTAGATGTTGGAACATTGCTGCTATAACAGCCTCCACTCTTCTGGGAAGGCTTTCCACTAGATGTTGGAACATTGCTGCTATAACAGCCTCCACTCTTCTGGGAAGGCTTTCTACTAGATGTTGGAACATTGCTGCTATAACAGCCTCCACTCTTCTGGGAAGGCTTTCCACTAGATGTTGGAACATTGCTGCGGGGATTTGCTTCCATTCAGCCACAAGAGCATTAGTGATGTTGGGCGATTAGGTCTGGCTCGCAGTCAGTATTCCAATTCATCCCAAAGAGGTTCGATGGGGTTGAGGTCAGGGCTAAAATCATCTAGAATGTCATTGTATGATGTAGCGTGAAGATTTCCCTTCACTGGAACAAAGGGGCCCGAACCATGAAAAACAGCCCCAGACCATTATTCCTCCTCCACCAAACTTTACAGTTGGCACTATGCATCAGGGCGAGTAGCGTTCTCCTGGCATCCGCCAAACCCAGATTTGTCCGTCGGACTACCAGATGGTGAAGCGTGATTCATCACTCCAGAGAACGTGTTTCCACTGCTCCAGAGTCCAATGGCGGCGAGCTTTACACCACTCCAGCCGACGCTGGGCATTGCACATGGTGATCTTAGGCTTGTGTGCGGCTGCTCGGCCATGGAAACCCATTTCATGAAGCTCCCTACGAACAGTTATTGTGCTGATGTTGCTTCCAGAGGAGGTTTGGAACTTTTTGTTGCTGAGAAATGTCCTATACAAGCAGATGAGCTTAGTGATTTCCATTAAATTCACAGAAAACGTACACACATATTACAGTTCTGTTACATGCATTGGTCAAACCTGAGGTCACATCGTCAAAACTCTTCACACGCGAAACAGAAGTGTATGTGGACCAAACTGTGATTCCTTTTTTCATTGCTTTCACACATAATGCATTGAAAGACCACATTCTCTCTGAAATCCATGACCTCCGTTCTCATTCGTACTCCACCACCTGCTAAACTATATATCTGCAGCACACGTTTTTACAAACGCTAACACACCGTGTCCAAAAACGGTTAAAAACACATTCAAAACAGAATGATGGCAAATGTCGTGCATTTCTGCAGTAACCAGATTGAAACTGATAGAAAATCTCAGCAGCCTATTTAATCATTTCAAAACACAGCTCATTGTCAGTTGAAAGCCTACCCAAGTGTCCTGTTTTTAGCCTCGTTACCAAAATCCCATAAAAGACAACGACTTCGGGAATGATTTAGTTCGGAAACATGGATAAAGGAAGACAGGTTGGTGGGGAGAGAAGAGTGGCAGGGAGAGGGAGAATGTGTAGAGGACAACGGAGAGGAAGACAGGTTGGTGGGGGAGAGAAGAGTGGCAGGGAGAGGGAGAATGTGTAGAGGACAACGGAGAGGAAGACAGGTTGGTGGGGGAAAGAAGAGTGACAGGGAGAGGGAGAATGTGTTGGAGGACAACGGAGAGGAAGACAGGTTGGTGGGGAAAGAAGAGTGGCAGGGAGAGGGAGAATGTGTAGAGGACAACGGAGAGGAAGACAGGTTGGTGGGGGAAAGAAGAGTGACAGGGAGAGGGAGAATGTGTTGGAGGACAACGGAGAGGAAGACAGGTTGGTGGGGAAAGAAGAGTGGCAGGGAGAGGGAGAATGTGTAGAGGACAACGGAGAGGAAGACAGGTTGGTGGGGGAGAGAAGAGTGGCAGGGAGAGGGAGAATGTGTAGAGGACAACGGAGAGGAAGACAGGTTGGTGGGGAAAGAAGACTGGCAGGGAGAGGGAGAATGTGTGGAGGACAACGGAGAGGAAGACAGGTTGGTGGGGAAAGGAGAGTGGCAGGGAGAGGGAGAATGTGTAGAGGACAACAGAGACGAAGACAGGTTGGTGGGGAAAGAAGAGTGGCAGGGAGAGGGAGAATGTGTAGAGGACAACGGAGAGGAAGACAGGTTGGTGGGGAAAGAAGAGTGGCAGGGAGAGGGAGAATGTGTAGAGGACAACGGAGAGGAAGACAGGTTGGTGGGGAAAGAAGACTGGCAGGGAGAGGGAGAATGTGTAGAGGACAACGGAGAGGAAGACAGGTTGGTGGGGAAAGAAGAGTGGCAGGGAGAGGGAGAATGTGTAGAGGACAACGGAGAGGAAGACAGGTTGGTGGGGAGAAGAGTGGCAGGGAGAGGGAGAATGTGTAGAGGACAACGGAGAGGAAGACAGGTTAGTGGGGGAAAGAAGAGTGACAGGGAGAGGGAGAATGTGTAGAGGACAACGGAGAGGAAGACAGGTTGGTGGAAAGAAGAGTGACAGGGAGAGGGAGAATGTGTGGAGGACAACGGAGAGGAAGACAGGTTGGTGGGGGAAAGAAGAGTGGCAGGGAGAGGGAGAATGTGTAGAGGACAACGGAGAGGAAGACAGGTTGGTGGGGGAGAGAAGAGTGACAGGGAGAGGGAGAATG
Organism: Salvelinus fontinalis; assembly: GCF_029448725.1. NCBI lineage: Eukaryota > Metazoa > Chordata > Actinopteri > Salmoniformes > Salmonidae > Salvelinus > Salvelinus fontinalis. Next base: position 1,256,438 of record NC_074677.1, read on the forward strand.
TGTGGAGGACCACGGAGAGGAAGACAGGTTGGTGGGGAAAGAAGAGTGGCAGGGAGAGGGAGAATGTGTAGAGGACAACGGAGAGGAAGACAGGTTGGTGGGGGAAAGAAGAGTGACAGGGAGAGGGAGAATGTGTAGAGGACAACGGAGAGGAAGACAGGTTGGTGGGGAAAGAAGAGTGGCAGGGAGAGGGAGAATGTGTAGAGGACAACGGAGAGGAAGACAGGTTGGTGGGGGAAAGAAGAGTGACAGGGAGAGGGAGAATGTGTAGAGGACAACGGAGAGGAAGACAGGTTGGTGGGGAAAGAAGAGTGGCAGGGAGAGGGAGAATGTGTAGAGGACAACGGAGAGGAAGACAGGTTGGAGGGGGAGAGAAGAGTGGCAGGGAGAGGGAGAATGTGTAGAGGACAACGGAGAGGAAGACAGGTTGGTGGGGGAGAGAAGAGTGGCAGGGAGAGGGAGAATGTGTAGAGGACAACGGAGAGGAAGACAGGTTGGTGGGGAGAGAAGAGTGGCAGGGAGAGGGAGAATGCACGGAGGACAACGGAGAGGAAGACAGGTTGGTGGAGAAAGAAGAGTGGCAGGGAGAGGGAGAATGCATGGAGGACAACGGAGAGGAAGACAGGTTGGTGGGGAGAGAAGAGTGGCAGGGAGAGGGAGAATGCAAGGAGGACAACGGAGAGGAAGACAGGTTGGTGGAGAAAGAAGAGTGGCAGGGAGAGGGAGAATGTGTGGGGGACAACGGAGAGGAAGACAGGTTGGTGGGGGAGAGAAGAGTGGCAGGGAGAGGGAGAATGTGTAGAGGACAACGGAGAGGAAGACAGGTTGGTGAGGAAAGAAGACTGGCAGGGAGAGGGAGAATGCATGGAGGACAACGGAGAGGAAGACAGGTTGGTGGGGGAAAGAAGAGTGGCAGGGAGAGGGAGAATGTGTGGAGGACAACGGAGAGGAAGACAGGTTGGTGGGGGAGAGAAGAGTGGCAGGGAGAGGGAGAATGTGTAGAGGACAACGGAGAGGAAGACAGGTTGGTGAGGAAAGAAGACTGGCAGGGAGAGGGAGAATGCATGGAGGACAACGGAGAGGAAGACAGGTTGGTGGGGGAAAGAAGAGTGGCAGGGAGAGGGAGAATGTGTGGAGGACAAACGAGAGGAAGACCAAGAGCGGTTGGTCTCTGGTGAGATAAAGGACCACAATTATTGACCGTGTTGTAAACCTCTCTTTGAGAGAGGCCGTTTTAAGGGAACCAACCAGCGTTCAACAGTTGCATCAATAGTACGAATCTTCCGGCAAAACAACAGGTGAAATGTGTCCAGTGATAATTGAACTACACATTACAGTATGTTCACATTTTTACATGTACTGACATTTTGAAATATATTGATTGGTTTGTGTTTTTCATTAGGATCCAAAAGGTTGCCTCCCACAGGAAGAATGTTATCAGATCCGCAGGAAATTGTCATTGTTGCCATGGTAATTGGCAACAATGGCAATAAAACTGCGGGAAATTCGGGACAGAGTGCTGGCAGACAATATGACTTTTGGGAATGTGAATACGGTCAGCTCGACGACAGTTGCCAGAGTCCCAGAGAAACATGTCATCAGGATGAAGCAGTTGGACCCTTGGGGAGAAACGGTGAACGTGTGAGAGAACTCCGGTATCAATATGTCCAGGTAAGACGTCTCTTCAATAACCAAACAGGGTACACATGTGTCACCCTGATCTGTTTCACCTGTCCTTGTGATTGTCTCCACCCCCTCCAGGTGTTGCTTATTATCCATGGTGTATTTATCCCTGTGTTTCCTGTCTCGCTGTCCCAGTGTATTTATCCCTGTGTTTCCTGTCTCGCTGTCCCAGTGTATTTATCCCTGTGTTTCCTGTCTCGCTGTCCCAGTGTATTTATCCCTGTGTTTCCTGTCTCTCTGTACCAGTGTATTTATCCCTGTGTTTCCTGTCTCACTGTCCCAGTGTATTTATCCCTGTGTTTCCTGTCTCGCTGTCCCAGTGTATTTATCCCTGTGTTTCCTGTCTCTCTGTGCCAGTGTATTTATCCCTGTGTTTCCTGTCTCTCTGTACCAGTGTATTTATCCCTGTGTTTCCTGTCTCTCTGTGCCAGTGTATTTATCCCTGTGTTTCCTGTCTCGCTGTCCCAGTGTATTTATCCCTGTTTTTCCTGTCTCGCTGTCCCAGTGTATTTATCCCTGTGTTTCCTGTCTCTCTGTACCAGTGTATTTATCCCTGTGTTTCCTGTCTCTCTGTACCAGTGTATTTATCCCTGTGTTTCCTGTCTCTCTGTGCCAGTGTATTTATCCCTGTGTTTCCTGTCTCTCTGTGCCAGTGTATTTATCACTGTGTTTCCTGTCTCCCTGTACCAGTGTATTTATCCCTGTGTTTCCTGTCTCCCTGTACCAGTGTATTTATCCCTGTGTTTCCTGTCTCTCTGTGCCAGTGTATTTATCCCTGTGTTTCCTGTCTCTCTGTACCAGTGTATTTATCCCTGTGTTTCCTGTCTCTCTGTACCAGTGTATTTATCCCTGTGTTTCCTGTCTCTCTGTACCAGTGTATTTATCCCTGTGTTTCCTGTCTCTCTGTACCAGTGTATTTATCCCTGTGTTTCCTGTCTCCCTGTCCCAGTGTATTTATCCCTGTGTTTCCTGTCTCTCTGTACCAGTGTATTTATCCCTGTGTTTCCTGTCTCTCTGTGCCAGTGTATTTCCTGCCAGTTCGTTTTGTATGTTTTTCAAGTCAACCAGCGTTTTTCCTGTACTCCTGCTTCTATTCTCTGCTAGTCCTCATGGTTTTTGACCCTTGCCTGTGTTCTGGACTCCGTACCCGCCTGCCTGACCATTCTGCCTCCCCTGACCTCGAGCCTGCCTGCCACTCTGTACCTCCTGGACTCTGAACTGGTTTTGACCTTTTGCCTGTCCACGACCATTCTCTTGCCTACCCCTTTTAGATTGTTTAATAAATATCAAGACTCAAACCATCTGCCTCTCGTGTCTGCGTCTGGGTCTCGCCTTGTGCCCTTATAACATACACAGCGATGCATAATGTAAAGTACTGTGAAACTGTGGACTTCCTGTATTTTACAGAGTAATGGAGATGGAAGCCAGGCAAACTGCACATACATTCATCTTTGTGGATGAAGCTGGATTCAACCTGGCAAAAACACTCAACAGGGGAAGAAATGCGATTGGACAGAGAACAACCTTGGATGTCTCAGGTCAGAGAGGAGCTAACATCACAACGTGTGCAGCACTGTCCAATGATGGCTTGCTGTTACACAAACAACTCATTGACCCCTACAACACAGAGAGGCTCATTTATTTTCTGGATGACCTGAATAATCGACTTGTGCCAGCGGAGGAGAGAAGGGCAAGAAACTCCCCTACCTTCGTATGTGTGGGATAATGTGGCATTCCACCACTCTGCTGCAGTCACAGACTAGTTTACTACACATCCCAGGATGTCAGTACTATTCCTGCCTCCATACTCCCCCCTTCCTAAACCCCATAGAGGAGTCTGTCTCTGCGTGGAGGTGGAAGGTTTATGACCCCCATCCACATGACCAGATGTCCATGAACGCGGGATGTGTAGACAATTCTCCTGAAGATGGCCAGGGTTGGATTAGACATTACAGAAGATATTTTACAAGATGCATCGCCAGAGAAGACATAAGACGTGACGTTGATGAGTACTTGTGGCCAAATGCAGGGAGAACATGTTGATGAGAACTAGAACCCTCACAGTACTGTACAGTATGAGTGATTATACTACATGTTGATTATAACTAAAACCCTCACAGTACTGTACAGTATGAGTGATTATACTACATGTTGATGAGAACTAGAACCCTCACAGTACTGTACAGTATGAGTGATTATACTACATGTTGATTATAACTAGAACCCTCACAGTACTGTACAGTATGAGTGATTATACTATACATGTTGATGAGAACTAGAACCCTCACAGTACTGTACAGTATGAGTGATTATACTATACATGTTGATGAGAACTAGAACCCTCACAGTACTGTACAGTATGAGTGATTATACTATACATGTTGATGAGAACTAGAACCCTCACAGTACTGTACAGTATGAGTGATTATACTATACATGTTGATGAGAACTAGAACCCTCACAGTACTGTACAGTATGAGTGATTTTACATATTGATGATGGTTTTTGTTGTTGTTGCAGATCTAGAATTTCAGGAATTTGTGTTTTGTTTAACCTTTTTATTTTTCACCAGTAAATGACTATATGCAAAGATATATAAAAAAAATAAAGGCTTTTGAAGCAAATTGCTGCATTTCTGATTCATTCTTTGTTCTGATTCATTCATTCATTATTCTATAATGAAATACTGATTCACTGTTTTTTTTTTACAATCGCTAGGACCCAATTCTCAATACTTAGATCACTTTTTCAAAACTCTTCACACAGTTCTCCTAATCCACTTTCATCTTGGGCACGGCAGTTCATTTCACGTTCAAAATTGCACTAAAACTACCCAAAACACTTCATCCGCGTCTCAGATCAACTCGTTCTACTAGCAACGGTTGTCACCCAACAAGAACACGTTGTCACTCATAGAACAACGACCAAAACAACACCAACAACATTACACAGTGTTGTCTTCTGTAAAAATGTCTTTACAAAACAAGACTGACACCTCTCTTCTGTTGAGAATTCACTGCAGTTTATGTTACAGGAATGAATCAGACACGATGCAATATGCTTCAATATGTTTTATGTCATTTTAGGAGAATTTACAAGAATTTGCATATACACCATCTACCGATACAGATACAGTAGCAATGCTAGTCCACCCTGTCTTCTACATTTGGCCACAGGTTCTCATTCAGGTCACATCTTATGTCATCTTTGGGCAATACACCTAGGAAAGAATCGTTTGGCATGCCTGGTCCATCCCTGGAAATCTTCTGCAGATACGTCCAGGCATCCAGCATGCATTGCGTCCAGGAGGGACATTTGATCATGTGGATGGTGGTCATAAACCTTCCACCTCCATGAGGAAAATAATTCCTCTGTGGGGTTGAGGAATAGAGATTCAGGTGGCTCATGGTCTCGTGTGGCTCAGTTGGTAGAGCATGGCGCTTGCAACGCCAGGGTTGTGGGTTCAATTCCCACGGGGGGACCAGGGTTCAATTCCCACGGGGGGGGGGGATCAGGATGAATATGTATGAACTTTCCAATTTGTAAGTCGCTCTGGATAAACGCGTCTGCTAAATAACTTAAATGTAAATGTAAAGGAAAAGTGACACCATCCTGGGATGGGTTGCAAACCGCTCTGTGACGGCACGGGAGTGGTGAAATGCCACATTCTCCCATACAATTACAAACGTTGGCCGATGTCGCCTCACTGCAACCCTTTCCTCACCTGGCACAACCCTTCCATAGAGGTCATCCAGGAATGAAATGAGACGCTCCGTGTTGTGTGTTGCCCAATTAGCGGTTTGTGGAACAGTAATCCATCAGAGGATACTGCAGCACACATTGTTGGCACGCTTCTGGCCCGGGACATTGTGATGTTGTGATGTTGGCACCCCTCTGGCCCGGGACATTGTGATGTTGGCACCCCTCTGGCCCGGGACATTGTGATGTTGTGATGTTGGCACCCCTCTGGCCCGGGACATTGTGATGTTGTGATGTTGGCACCCCTCTGGCCCGGGACATTGTGATGTTGTGATGTTGGCACCCCTCTGGCCCGGGACATTGTGATGTTGGCACCCCTCTGGCCCGGGACATTGTGATGTTGTGATGTTGGCACCCCTCTGGCCTGGGACATTGTGATGTTGTGATGTTGGCACCCCTCTGGCCCGGGACATTGTGATGTTGTGATGTTGGCACCCCTCTGGCCCGGGACATTGTGATGTTGTGATGTTGGCACCCCTCTGGCCCGGGACATTGTGATGTTGTGATGTTGGCACCCCTCTGGCCCGGGACATTGTGATGTTGTGATGTTGGCACCCCTCTGGCCCGGGACATTGTGATGTTGTGATGTTGGCACCCCTCTGGCCCGGGACATTGTGATGTTGGCACCCCTCTGGCCCGGGACATCCACTGTGGCTCTTTCCCCATCACATTCCTTCCTCAGCGCCGTGTTTTGGCCCAGCTGAAACCAGCCTCATCCACAAAGATGAATATGTGGGGTATTTGCCTGGCTTCAATCTCCATGACTCTCTACAATAAATCCACAAGGCAACATAAGAGTTATTACGGTAGTTTACATTACACCTAAAACATGGCGTTGTGTGCCTCTGCCCTGTTTGGTTTTGTTCAAAACCAGTTCTGTATTTTATAGTCCTCTCATATTGGTTCCTGAGTTGCTTGACTCGTTCAGAGTTCCTCTCAAAGGGGGACAGTGTTCAACGGCTTCATCGTGACTTGATGTTGATTCAGGAGTCTAGAAATAGTTGTTATGCTTACATTGTGAATATTTCTAAATGTAATGTTGTCTGCCAACAATCTCTGTGAGTTGTATGTCTTTGTTTCTGATGACCATATCAACGATTGTAGTTTCCTGCACAGAAGTGAGACTCCTGCCTCTCCCGCCTGTGGGAGGAAACCGTTGGCTCCTGAGCAGAAATACAAAAACTATTACACACAAGTGGGTTTGGAGGCTTTGCTCAATTTACTTCTGTAATGTGCAGTTCAGTCAGATGATCTTGCAGAATGCACATCGTACCTGATGTTTGGACAGAAATTTCTCACAATAGATGCCACTGTTGAGCGTTGCAGATCTGTCTGTTCTCTCAGACCAGCCTCATCTCATTGATAGACCATGATTTATAACATGATCAGTTAGAGCAGCCCTGATCTCTTCTGAGACTACAGCTCTGGATCTTTCTCTCAGTCTTCTTCCATCACGTACTCTTCTTCTCCCGTTTAATTTGTATTGTTATTATTTATTTATTTATTTTTATTTCACCTTTATTTAACCAGGTAGGCCAGTTGAGAACACGTTCTCCTTTACAACTGTGACCTGGCCAAGATAAAGCAAAGCAGTATAAACAAACATACAGTCAATAATACAATGGAAAAATCTGTATACAGTGTGTGCAAATGGCGTGAGGAGGTAAGGCAATAAATAGGCCAATAGTAGCAAAGTAATTACAATATAGCAATTTACACTGGAGTGATAGATGTTCAGATGAGGATGTGCAAGTAGAAATACTGGTGTGCATAAGAGCAGAAAAACAAAAACAAATATGGGATGATGTAGGTAGGTGGTTGGATGGGCTATTTACAGATGGGCTGTGTACAGCTGCAGTGATCGGTAAGCTGCTCTGACAGCGGATGCTTAAAGTTAGTGAGGGAGATATGAGTCTCCAGCTTCAGTGATTTTTGCAATTCGTTCCAGTCATTGCCAGCAGGAAACTGGAAGGAAAGGCAGCCAAAGGAGGTGTTGGCTTTGGGGATGACCAGTGTGATATACCTGCTGGAGTGCGTGCTACGGGTGGGTGTTGCTATGGTGACCAGTGAGCTGAGATAAGGCGGAGATTTACCTAGCCAAGACTTGTAGATGACCTGGAGCCAGTGGGCTTGGCGACGAGTATGAAGCGAGGGCCAGCCAACGAGAGTGCACAGGTCACAGTGGTGGGTAGTATATGGGGCTTTGGTGACAAAACGGATGGCACTGTGATAGACTGCATCCAGCTGGCTGAGTAGAGTGTTGGAGGCTATTTTGTAAATAACATCGCCGAAGTCCAGGATCGGTAGGATAGTCAGTTTTACGAGGGTATGTTTAGCAGCAGGAGTGAAGGATGCTTTGTTGTGAAATAGGAAGCCAGTTCTAGATTTCATTTTGGATTGGAGATGTTTGATGTGAGTCTGGAAGGAGAGTTTACAGTCTAACCAGACACCTAGGTATTTGTAGTTGTCCACATATTCTAAGTCAGAACCGTCCAGAGTAGTGATGCTGGACAGGCGGGCAGGTGCAGGTAGCGATCGTTTGAAGAGCATGCATTTAGTTTTACTTGTATTTAAGAGCAGTTGGAAGCCATGGAAGGAAAGTTGTAATGGCATTGAAGCTCGTCTGGAGGTTTGTTAACACAGTGTCCAAAGAAGGGCCAGAAGTATACAGAATGGTGTCGTCTGCGTAGAGGTGGATCAGAGAATCACCAGCAACAAGAGCGACATCATTGATGTATACAGAGAAAAGAGTCGGCCTGAGAATTGAACCCTGTGGCACCCCCATAGAGACTGCCAGAGGTCCGGAAAACAGGCCCTCCGATTTGACACACTGAACTCTATCTGAGAAGTAGTTGGTGAACCAGGCGAGGCAATCATTTGAGAAACCAAGGCTCTCCCTCTCCCAGTCACTATTCTTCCTCTGTCAGCCATGTCTCTATCTCTGGCTGGGTCCATGTTTATAGTACAGCATTATTCCCAAGATGTCCACTTTTGTATAGATGGTAATGACATTGAAAGACTAACACCTGGGTAGGTGTTCAGCTACATATACATATATATATTTCAATAAGGTATTACTGTAGAAATGTAGCAAATTGCTGTCGTATTCGATGTTGTGTTATGTTAGGTTTTAAACTTAAGTTTAACAGTTTTGAAAAGAGTATGTAAACATTGATGACCTCAGAGTAAGGTGTGTTATGATCTGATAAGCCCTGTCTCAGGCCTAGTCGCACAGTGATGACCTCAGAGTAAGGTGTGTTTATGATCTGATAAACGCTGTCTCAGGCCTAGTCGCACCATGATGACCTCAGAGTAAGGTGTGTTATGGTCTGATAAACCCTGTCTCAGGCCTAGTCGCACCGTGATGACCTCAGAGTAAGGTGTGTTATGGTCTGATAAACCCTGTCTCAGGCCTAGTCGCACCATGATGACCTCAGAGTAAGGTGTGTTATGATCTGATAAACGCTGTCTCAGGCCTAGTCGCACAGTGATGACCTCAGAGTAAGATGTGTTATGGTCTGATAAACCCTGTCTCAGGCCTAGTCGCACCGTGATGACCTCAGAGTAAGGTGTGTTATGGTCTGATAAACCCTGTCTCAGGCCTAGTCGCACCGTGATGACCTCAGAGTAAGGTGTGTTATGGTCTGATAAACCCTGTCTCAGGCCTAGTCGCACCATGATGACCTCAGAGTAAGGTGTGTTATGATCTGATAAACGCTGTCTCAGGCCTAGTCGCACAGTGATGACCTCAGAGTAAGATGTGTTATGATCTGATAAACCCTGTCTCAGGCCTAGTCGCACCATGATGACCTCAGAGTAAGATGTGTTATGATCTGATAAGCCCTGTCTCAGGCCTAGTCGCACAGTGATGACCTCAGAGTAAGATTGTTATGGTCTGACAATCCCTGTCCGTGTTCGGGAGCATCAAAACCGTGATGTGTCATGGCTAAATTGAAAATGACTGACTGATCTACAAAAAATAACAAGTCGTTATTTACGATGCAATGTGATTAGCAAAACAGTCAGTCACACAGGAGGCTGGTGCTACGTTAATTAGGGAGGACGGGGCTCGCGGTAATGGCTGGAGCGAAATTAGTGGAAAGGTATCAAAATACATCAAACACATTATTTTCATGTGTTTGATGCCATTCCATACACTCCATTACGACCATTATTATGAGCCGTCCTCCCATCAGCAGCCTCCTGTGGTCAGTCGAGCGGTCGCCTGCACCCTGATGACCTTATAGGAGATAACGCTGACAGAACTAGTCGCATGATGTCAAATTACCAAAGGAAGCCATTTTGATTTCTCCAGGTCTACCATTAACTTCTGATGCCTTAAAATGGTGGATCACATAAAAACATAGTTTCCAATAACCGACCAAGGCTAAATGCTTCTCACTTTCTCTGGCCTATTAAAGCGGTAGATTGAAATATGGTGACAGTTAATGGGGCCTTTTATATGTTTATGTTCTCTCTCTCTCTCTCTCTCTCTCTCTCTCTCTCTCTCTCTCTCTCTCTCTCTCTCTCTCTCTCTCTCTCTCTCTCTCTCTCTCTCTCTCTCTCTCTCTCTCTCTCTCTCTCTCTCTCTCTCTCTCTCTCTCACTCTCTCTGTCTCTGTCTCTCACTTTCTCTTTCTCTGTCTTTTAGTCACAGTTGTGTACATTCCCCCTCAAGCAGACACCAGGACGGCCATCAAGGAACTTCACTGGACTCTATGTAAACTAGAAACTATATATCAAAGCAAATTTTGAAAACAAGGTTACCTAAATTCTATCAGCATATTTACTGCACTAAGCGCAGGGGTAATACACTCGACCACTGCTACTGTAACTTCTGCGATGCATACAAAGCCCTCCCCCGCCCTCCCTTCGGCAAATCCGACCACGACGCCATCTTGCTCCTACCGTCTTATAGGCAGAAACTCAAACAGGATGTACCAGTGACGAGAACCATTCAACGCTGGTCTGACCAATCGGAATCCATGCATCAAGATTGTTTTGATCACGTGGACTGGGATATGTTCAGGTCAGCCTCAGAGAATATCATCGATGTATACGCTGACTCGGTGAGTGAGTTTATCAGGAAGTGCATTGGAGATGTTGTACCCACTGTGACTATTAAAACCTTCCCTAACCAGAAACCGTGGATGGATGGCGGCATTCACACCAAAATGAAAGCACAAACCACCGCATTTAACCATGGAAAGAGGACTGGGTATATTGCTGAATACAAACAATGTAGTTATTCCCTCCGCAAGGCAATCAAACAAGTGGAATGTCGGTACAGGGACAAGGTGGAGTCACAATTCAACGGCTCAGACACGAGACGTATGTGGCCTTGTCTACAGGCAATCATGGACTACAAAAAGAAAACCACCCACATCACGGACAACGACGTCACGCTGCTTACGCGGCAAACTGATCACCTTCTTTCTTTCTTTCACGCTTCCGTCGTGGCTAACAAGAACTGCGCCCCACCCCCCTTCTCTGTGGTGAGTAAAACATTTGAATGTGTTAACCCTCGCAAGGCGGCAGGCCCAGACGGCATCCCTAGCCGCGTCCACAGAGCATGACCAGCTGTCTGTCGTGTTAACGGACATAATCTTTCCCAGTCTGTTGTCCCCACATGCTTCAAGATGTCCACCATTGTTCCTGTTCCCAAGAAAGCAAAGGTAACTGAGCTAAATGACTATCGCCCCGTAGCACTCACTTCTGTCATCATGAAGTGCTTTGAGAGACTAGTCAAGGATCAGACCGCCTCCATCTTACCGGCCACCCTAGACCCACTTCAATTTGCACACCGCCCCAACAGGTCCACAGACGATGCAATCACCATCACACTGCCCTGTCCCATCTGGACAAGAGTAATACCTATGTAAGAATGCTGTTCGTTGACTACAGCACAGCATTCAACACCATAGTACCCTCCAAGCTCATCATCAAGCTCGAGACCCTGGGTCTCAACCCCTCCCTGTGTAATTGGGTCCTGGACTTCCTGACGGGCCGCCCCCAAGTGGTGAAGGTAGAAAACAGCTTCTCCACTTCACTGACCCTCAACACTGGGCCCCACAAGGGTGCGTGCTCAGCCCCCTCCTGTACTCCCTGTTCACCCACGACTGCGTGGCCATGCACGCCTCCAACTCAATCATCAAGTTTAAAGACGACACAACAGTATTGGGCTTGATTACCAACAACGACGAGACAGCCTACAGGGAGGAGGTGAGGGCACTCAGAGTGTGGTGTCAGGAAAATAACCTCACACTCAACGTCAACAAAACAAAGGAGATGATCGTGGACTTCAGGAAACAGCAGAGGGAGCAGCCCCCTATCCACATCGACGGGACAGTAGTGGAGAAGGTAGTAAGTTTTAAGTTCCTTTGCGTACACATCACGGACAAACTGAATTGGTCCACCCACACAGACAGTGTGGTGAAGAAGGCGCAGCAGCGCCTCTTCAACCTCAGGAGGCTGAAGAAATTTGGCTTGTCACCCAAAACCCTGACAACATTTTACAGATGCACAATCGAGAGCATCCTGTCGGGCTGTATCACAGCCTGGAACGGCAACTGCTCCACCCACAACCGTAAGGCTCTCCAGAGGGTAGTGAGGTCTGCACAACGCCAACAATATCATCAAGGACAACAACCACCCGAGCCACTGCCTGTTCACCTGTTCATCCAGAAGGCGAGGTCAGTACAGGTGCATCAAAGCTGGGACCGAGAGACTGAAGAACAGCTTCTATCTCAAGGCCATCAGACTGCTAAACAGCCATCACTAACTCAGACAGGCTGCTGCCTACATAGAGACTCATATCACTGGCCACTTTAATAAATGGATCACTCGTCACTTTAAACAATGCCACTTTAATATTGTTAACATATCTTACAATACTAATCTCATATGTATATACTGTTTTTTATACCATCTATTGCATCTTGCCTATGCCGCTCAGCCATCACTCATCCAGATACTTATATGTACATATTCTCATTCTCATGTTGATGCCATTAGGGGGTATTGTGATGCCATTATGGGGTATTGTGATGTCATTATGGGGTATTGTGATGTCATTATGGGGTATTGTGATGTCATTATGGGGTATTGTGATGTCATTATGGGGTATTGTGATGTCATTATGGGGTATTGTGATATCATTATGGGGTATTGTGAGTAGATGGGTGGGACAAAAATCTATGCTGTATTCAGGCTGTAACACAAACAAATGTGGAGGGGCATGAATAGTTTCCGAAGGCACTGTAAATAATGAAGTTGGTGGTTCTGGTCGAAGCTGAGCCAAAGCATAAATCTTAGTGCAGGGGTAGCAGTGCTCTCTTCCCCGGGTGTTGGTGTCATCAATCTCTCTTCAAAAGAGGTGTGTAATGGCAGGTTGTTACTGGTCAACATAAAAATGAATAACGTTAGGTTTGTTGAAGAATAAAGAATGCACATAATACGGTAGTTTGTTTAGGTGTCTGAGGAGCTGGACGAGGTGTTTGTGTTAGGAGGATTGACATCACTAAAGACAGGAATGGGGAGGAACATCATTCATGCTCGGCAGGGGTATGGAACGATGTTCTGAATCACTTCCATCTAGTGGACACATGGAGAATGAAGTATCCCACCATAAAGAGGTGTACGTGGGTGAGGGTGGTTGGGGGTGTACGTGGGCGAGGGTGGTTGGGGGTGTACGTGGGTGAGGGTGGTTGGGGGTGTACGTGGGTGAGGGTGGTTGGGGGTGTACGTGGGTGAGGGTGGTTGGGGGTGTACGTGGGTGAGGGTGGTTGGGGGTGTACGTGGGTGAGGGTGGTTGGGGGTGTACGTGGGTGAGGGTGGTTGGGGGTGTACGTGGGTGAGGGTGGTTGGGGGTGTACGTGGGTGAGGGTGGTTGGGGGTGTACGTGGGTGAGGGTGGTTGGGGGTGTACGTGGGTGAGGGTGGTAGGGGGTGTACGTGGGTGAGGGTGGTTGGGGGTGTACGTGGGTGAGGGTGGTTGGGGGTGTACGTGGGTGAGGGTGGTTGGGGGTGTACGTGGGTGAGGGTGGTTGGGGGTGTACGTGGGTGAGGGTGGTTGGGGGTGTACGTGGGTGAGGGTGGTTGGGGGTGTACGTGGGTGAGGGTGGTTGGGGGTGTACGTGGGTGAGGGTGGTTGGGGGTGTACGTGGGTGAGGGTGGTTGGGGGTGTACGTGGGTGAGGGTGGTTGGGGGTGTACGTGGGTGAGGGTGGTTGGGCGAGTGGAGCGTATCTATACCTTCAAGGATCAATGGAATTGTGGGTCTCATGGGCCACAATACTCCAAGTTGTTTTTTCTGACCATTATATTGCCACGGCTCAGTTCTCTGTTTCACCAAGGCCCTGTCAGTTATCCTATTTGAAAATCAAACTTCCAACGCTTCTGGGAAAGGCGGGGACAGCAGAAAGGGCTTTAAAGTCTCTCACTCAGAAGTGGGACTTAACAAGTAGAAAAACATGTTGACTCACCTTGTACTTGTAGAGAAACACCAATGTCATCCTCCTCTCTTTCATGTTGATGAAACGGTCCATCACTCTGTCATACAGTACACGCTTTTAGTAACTTTTTGTCCTAGGCTACCTGGCTAAAATTCTTGCTCGCTAGCCTAACTTCCATTAATGGGAAACGATACACCAGGCCAGCTAGTTAACATTAGCCTACTAGCCTAACTTCCATTCAAGGGAATCGATACACCAGGCCAGCTAGTTAACATTAGCCTACTAGGCTAACTTCCATTCATAGGAAACGATACACCAGACCAGCTAGTTAACATTAGCCCACTAGCCTAACTTCCATTCGTGGGCAACGATACACAAGGCCAGCTAGTTAACATTAGCCTACTAGCCTAACTTCCATTCATGGGAAACGATACACCAGGCCAGCTAGTTAACATTAGCCTACTAGCCTAACTTCCATTCATGGGAAACGATACACCAGGCCAGCTAGTTAACATTAGCCTACTAGCCTAACTTCCATTCGTGGGCAACGATACACCAGGCCAGCTAGTTAACATTAGCCTACTAGCCTAACTTCCATTCGTGGGCAACGTTAGCCAGTTAACATTAGCCTTCTACATCTAGCTACATATTGAACTTCCATCCTCTCAGGCCAGGGGCACAACAACGTATGAATTAATGGTTGGATCAGAATCGCCGTTATAATCATTGGCCAGTACGGAGAATTAAGTAAAACCACAAGTCCAAATCCCTATATCCATCCTTAGACAATTGAGGAAAGGGCCAACTTAAACTAGCTAGCTAGCCACCGGAGGACAACAACAAAAACAAGATGATGAGATCACCAATTCAAGTTGTTTCTGTCAATGACAGATGCTCTCAATGAGATTTGATAGGGGTGACGCCAAAATCCAAGCTGGCTTCCCTTGACACTTTCTTTTGGGGTGCAACAGGACTATTCACACGCTGATTGGCAAATTTTTTAATACTTTTTTTCCAAGGGAGGCCAAATGCTCGCTGGCTTCCCTTGCCTTCAATGCTACAGGCAGCAACGATTTTGTTATATTTTGGACCATCAGATGGATGGCTTTACACATAGAGAGACAGAGGGGTGCTGTTTCGCTTGCTCTGATGCTTTCTCCGGTGAGATACTGTCTCCGATCCAACGCCAGTTAGCCAGTTAGCGCGAAAGCCTCAATTAAAAGCCTCAGTTAGCGTGAAAGCCTCAATTACCGTGAAAACCTAAGTTAGCCAGTTAGCGCGAAAGCCTCAGTTAGCGTGAAAACCTAAGTTAGCCAGTTAGCACGAAAGCCTCAGTTAGCGTGAAAACCTAAGTTAGCCAGCTGGCCAGTTAGCCTGTTAGCGTGAAAATCTCAGTTAGCCAGTTAGCGTGAAAACCTAAGTTAGCCAGTTAGCACCAAAGCCTCAGTTAGCGTGAAAACCTAAATTAGCCAGTTAGCGTGAAAGCCTCAGTTAGCGTGAAAGCCTCAGTTAGCGTGAAAACCTAATTTAGCCAGTTACCGTGAAAGCCTCAGTTAGCGTGGAAACCTAAGTTAGCCAGTTAGCGTGAAAGCCTCTTTTAACATGAAAACCTAAATTAGCCAGGTAGCGTGAAAGCCTCAGTTAGCGTGAAAACATAAATTAGCCAGTTTGCGTGAAAGCCTCAGTTAGCGTGGAATCCTAAGTTAGCCAGTTAGCGTGAAAGCCTCAGTTAGCGTGAAAACCTAAGTTAGCCAGTTAGCCAGTTAGCGGGAAAGCCTCAGTTTGCGTGAAAACCTAAGTTAGCCAGTTAGCCAGTTAGCGGGAAAGCCTCAGTTTGCGTGAAAACCTAAGTTAGCCAGTTAGCCAGTTAGCCCAGCAGAGAGATGGACGACACGGCATGACGCACACACAGTCTCTAAAGACGGACGACATGGCATTCAAAGAAGGAATGAAAGAAGTAAATGAAATGCTCCTCCTTGTGTCTGATACAGACTGACCAGACAGACTGACCAGACGGACTGACCAGAATGAGCAGAATGTTCTAATGGAAAGATCTGTAGAAGAATCACAACATTTATTCCAAAACATTCTGTTCCCTCTCTTTTTACTCCTTCTACATTCTCTCTCTCCATCTGGTGGAGGAGGTCTTGAGGAGATGAAGCTCATATTATTCCTCCACCTCCCTCCCCTCCTCCTCTTCCTCATCCTCCTCATCCTCCTCTCAATCCCTCCTACCTCCTCTGTTCCAGTGAAATGTCAGGCCAGAGTAACTTTGAGATTTTTCCTCTCCTCCTCACCTCCACTCCTTCTCACCTCCCTTAGCTTGCGTGATTCAAGGTGTTTCTTAAATGTCACCTAGGCTACAAGATGTCCTCATTACACTTGTCAGGAACTAATGGAGATCCATAATAAACCCCAGGAAGAGAAGCTGCTGCCTTGGAAGGAACTAATAGGGTTCCATAATAAACCCCAGGAAGAGTAGCTGCTGCCTTGGCAGGAACTAATGGGGTTCCATAATAAACCCCAGGAAGAGTAGCTGCTGCCTTGGCAGGAACTAATGGGGATCCATAATAAACCCCAGGAAGAGTAGCTGCTGCCTTGGCAGGAACTAATGGTGATCCATAATAAACCCCAGGAAGAGTAGCTGCTGCCGTGGCAGGAACTAATGGTGATCCATAATACACCCCAGGAAGAGTAGCTGCTGCCTAGACAAGAACTAATGGGGATCCATAATAGACCCCAGGAAGAGTAGCTGCTGCCGTGGCAGGAATTAACGGGGATCCATAATAAACCCCAGGAAGAGTAGCTGCTGCCTTGGCAGGAACTAATGGGGATCCATAATAAACCCTAGGAAGAGTAGCTGCTGCCGTGGCAGGAATTAACGGGGATCCACTCACACCCATAAAAAGGAATTGCGTGCCACCCCAAAATCCACAACAATAAAAATGTTATTGGCCGCGCACACATATTTTGCGGATTTGTAGCAAAATGCACTTTACATAGTAAGGGGAATCCTCACCTCATCCACCACCAATGTGTGACACCCATCTGAACACTCACCACACATCAGCTATCAGGTGGAGAGGTGAGGAGTGATCAATGCCAATTAGGAACGAGGTGGAGGATACGTTGGCCATGATCAAGGGTTCAATTTGGGAATTTAGGACACTGGAGTTAACGCTCCTACTCTTAGTGCAATGAGTTTTTTATTGACCACAGAGAGTCAGGACGCCTGTTTAACGTCCCATCCAAAATACGGCACCCTACTCACGGCAATGTCCCCTTCACTGCCCTGGGGTCTCGTTAGACCAGAAGGACCGACCCTGCTTAGCTTCAGAGGAAAGCCAGCAGGGCTATGCAGGGTGGTATGCTGTTGGGTGGTATGCTAAACTGCCAGCCACCCTCAACAGAGCACATGCTGGTTCCCTCCAGCCGCAACTCAGCTGAAGACGACCCCTGTTACACCCTCAAACTATTCTCTAGGGCCCGGAGCCCATCCCTAAACAACACTGAGGTGGTCATCAGTGTATGCTGTCCCCAACCCTATGCCTGGCTCACACAGATTCCTATTGTAGCAGGTCAAGAAAGCTCAATAGTATAGCTGATAGAGGACAGCCCTGGCGAATGCCCCGTCGGGCATACTGTTCCTCCCCCCACCTTGACCATTCATAAAGCCACAACCAAAACCAGACAAAACATTGAACAGATATTTATGGTCCACCTTATCAAAGGCTTTCTCCTGGTCCAAGGAAACCAGTCCGAAATTCACATTCGAAAGCCTCGACGGGTCCAGCCTGTCCCTGATTATGAACAGAATTGTCTGTGATTGAGTGTCCTGGTACACAGTAAGTTTGGTCCTTTTGTACATTAGAGTCCAGACTTGAGTCTGTTAGTGAGGACCTGATAGTCCACACAGAGCAATGCCACAGGCCTCCAGTTCTTTAGGTTTCTCCTGTTTTGGTCAGGAGAGTCAAAGACACCCGCTGACAGTTTAGTGACAACTCCCCTATCCCGACACACTCACGCAAAACAAGTCCTGTCCAATGATTCCCCAGAACTTAAAAAAAAAAAAGGCCACAGGCAGACCATCGACCCCTCTGCTCCCTCATCTCCTCCTCAACAGAAGTTACAAACCCGTCAGACTCCCTCATCTCCTCCCCAACAGAAGTTACAAACCCGTCAGACTCCCTCATCTCCTCCCCAACAGAAGTTACAAACCCGTCAGACTCCCTCATCTCCTCCTCAACAGAAGTTACAAACCCGTCAGACTCCCTCATCTCCTCCCCAACAGAAGTTACACACCCGTCAGACAAACTTAAGCAATGGATTGTCTTGGTTTCCCTCTGTTTTGTCAACCCAAAGAAGAAGGAGCTGGGAGTATTAATCTCATCAGTTTAGATGCCACGCTCAAGCTCCCCCAGTACTCTCCTGGGCCCGGTTTCCCAAAAGCATCTTAAGGTTAAGGTCATTGTCAGAAGCAAAGGATCTAACTGGGCCCATGACTCTGAAGAGGAAAACGCAGTATACTGCTGACAGAAACACAGAACACGTGCTTTTCTTTAAGGCACTGCATCGCGGTGGGGCGTCACTACACAGAACCGCTACTGGAAATGTATCACTATGGTCATTAGTGTCTTAGGGTAAAGAGAAGGAATGTCTACACTGTCTCTTGGTGAATATTATTACAGAATTTAACACCCTCCTCCTTTCTCTCTCTCTCTTTCCAGTTCATTTAGATATACCTATCTATCTACAGTACCAGTCAAAAGTTGACACACCTACTCATTCAAGGGTTTTTCTTTATTTTTTACTATTTTCTACCTTGTAGAATAATAGTGAAGACATCAAAACTATTAAATAGCACATATGGAATCATGTAGTAAACAAAAAAAAGTGTTAAACAAATCAAAATATATTTTATATTATTTTTTTAAAATGTATTTTATTTCACCTTTATTTAACTAGGCAAGTTTGCTAAAAACAAAATTATTATTTACAATGATGGCCTACCACGGCCAAACCCTAACCCGGATGACGCTGGTCTATTTTTCTGTAGAACTCCGAGACAGGACTGTGTCGAGGTACAGATCTGGGGAAGGGTACGAAAACATTTCTACAGCATCGAAGGTCCCCAAGAACACAGTGGCCTCCAACATTCTTAATTGGAAGAAGTTTGGAACCACCTAGACTCTTCCCAGTCGAACTGAGCAATCGGGATGGCCTTGGCCAGGGAGGTGACCAACAACTTGCCATAGATTTTCAAGCGGATTTAAGTCAAACCAACTCCAGTGTATATTTGGCCTTGTGTTTTAGGTTATTGTCCTGCTGAAAGGTGAATCTGTCTCCCAGTGTCTGTTGGAAAGCAGACTGAAGCAGGTTTTCCTCTAGGATTTTGCCTGTGCTTAGCTACATTCTCTAGTCCTGCCGATGACAAACATACCCACAACATGATGCAGCCACCACCACGCTTGAAAATATGAAGAGTGGCACTCAGTGATGTGGTTTGTATTTAGGACATAAATATTTTTGGGGGGCAGGTTTACTTTAGTTCCTTACTGCAAACAGGAGGCATGTTTTGAAATATTTTTTATTCTGTACAGGCTTCCTTCTTTTCACTCTGTCAATTATGTTGTGGAGTAACTACAATGTTGTTGATCCATCCTCAGTTGTCTCCTATCACAGCCATTAAACTCTGCCACTGTTTTAAAGTCACCATTGGCCTCATGGTGAAATCCCTGAGCGGTTTCCTTCCTCTCCAGCAACTAAGTTAGGAAGGACGCCTGTATCTTTGTAGTGACTGGGTGTGATGATACACCATCCAAAGTGTAATTAATAACTTCACCTTGCTCAAAAGGACATTCAATGTCTGCTTTAAATTTAATTTAATTAAATGCTTTTTGATATTTTTTATTTTTTACTCATCTACCAATAGGTGTGAGGCATTGGAAAACCTCCCTGGTGTTTGTGGTTGAATCTGTGTTTGAAATGAACTGCTCAACTGAGGGGACCTTCCAGACAATTGTATGTGTTGGGGTACAAAGATGAGGTAGCCATTCAGAAATCATGTTAAATGCTATTATCGCACACAGAGTGAGTCCCTGCAACTTATTATGTGACTTGTTAATTAAGGATCGGTGTCCCGCTAGCGGGACAACTTCCGATGAACTGGAGCGCAATTCAAATAAATAATCATAAATATTATGGATTTTGAACATTTAGGTACATATAAGTGTCTTATATCAGTTGAAAACTTAAATTATTGTTAATCTAACTGCACTGTCTGATTTACAGTAGCTATTACAGTGAAAGCATGCCATGCGAATGTTTGAGGATGGCGCCCCACATCAAAATGTTTTTCCACCGGCACAGGTTTCATACATTCACAAATAGTGTTTAAATATTCACTTACTTTTTTAAAATCTTCCTCTGATTTGTCATCCAAAGGGTCCCAGCTATAACATGTAGTGTCGTTTTGTTAGATTAAATCCTTCTTTATATCCCAAAAAAGTCTGTTTAGTTGGCGCCATCGATTTGAGTAATCCGCTCGTTCAACATACAGAGAAAGGAATCTGAAAATCTACCGCTAAACTTTGTTTCAACAAGTCAAAATACGTTTCTATTCACTCCTCAGATACCCTGAAATGTAATCAAACTATAATATTTCTTACGGAAAGAAGTATGTTCAAAAGGAAACCAATTTTAGCAGGTGCGTAATGTCTTCATGGCGCACAAACATGAATTTCCAAGACAGTGTCCTTCTACTAAAACTGTTATTTGTTATTTGTTTTTTAAGTTACAAGCCTGGAACCTTGAACATAGACTGCTGACACCCTGTGGAAGTCTTAGGAATCCAGGGAGATAATTTTCAATATATTGTTTTCTAAATGAACTCAATTTAAAATTCAGGCTGTAACACAACAAAACACAGAAAAAGTCAAGGGGTTTTGAAAACTTTCTGTTGTGTAGGTGGTTGGAGAATTGTGAACATCTCGAATGTATCGACAGATATATGGAAGTAAGATGTCATTATCAATTCAATGTATCTAATTTGAGAGGAAAGATGGACAATTCTGAAAAGGACTGTAATATTATAATAAGACATTTAAAATACATTTTTCGAGTGTTGTAGACCTCTTTCTCCTCTTATTGGTGTTCTCCACTCTCTTGGTCTAATCTCTTAATTATCTGATGGCTGTAAGAGGTTCTGATATATCTGTTAGTCTCTTATTTATCTGATGGCTGTAAGAGGTTCTCATATATCTGGTAGCATCTTATTTATCTGATGGCTGTAACAGGTCCCTGATATACAGTATCTATTATTGAAGTGGAAGAAGCTGTTCATTAAATATTTATCCAAACCAGACCTAGCTTCTTCTCTTCTCCGTCCCTGGCCCTGTCTCATACACCCTCAACAAGGTCCTTCCTTTTCTTTGTACACATAATTAGGCTCTCTTACCATAGACGTAGAGTATGTATTCTGCACTGCTGGTGCCTAGGTGGTTGGAGGCCACACAGCGGTAGGTGCCATTGTCTGTCTTGTTAAGGGCGGAAAAGGTGAGCTCTCTTCCCTGTACGATCATTCTCTCCACGTCTGGTAACTCTCCTCCATCCTTAGTCCACAACACAGGGTCTGGCCTTGGGGTAGGAGTGGAGGGGAGGTGGGTGGTTTAGAGAAGGGGAGAGAGGTGGGTGGTTTAGAGAAGGGGAGAGAGGTGGGTGGTTTAGAGAAGGGGAGAGAGGTGGGTGGTTTAGAGAAGGGGAGAGAGGTGGGTGGTTTAGAGAAGGGGAGAGAGGAGGGTGGTTTAGAGAAGGGGAGAGAGGAGGGTGGTTTAGAGAAGGGGAGAGAGGAGGGTGGTTTAGAGAAGGGGAGAGAGGTGGGTGGTTTAGAGAAGGGGAGAGAGGAGGGTGGTTTAGAGAAGGGGAGAGAGGAGGGTGGTTTAGAGAATGGGAGAAAGGTGGGTGGTTTAGAGAATGGGAGAAAGGTGGGTGGTTTAGAGAAGGGGAGAGAGGTGGGTCGGTAGGAGGGGAAATAAAGAGAAGGACGGATGGGGAGATAGGGAGGGGGAAGAGAGGGGAGAGGGAGGGGAGGGGAAAGAGAAGGGGGAGGGAGGGGGAGGAAGATGAGGAGGGGGAGGGAGATGAGGAAGGGGAGGGCGATAGGGAGGGGAGAGGCAGGAAGGAGGTAGAGTGGGTGAGAGAAAGACAGAAGCGAGACACCTTAGACACCATGAAATGTTCACATTTGCCAGATTTATTTTTACTAATTAGTCTTCCAAATGTTGACGTAAAAGTCCTTAATCTATTAGGTTAACGTTCAAAAACTCGTAATGGATTTTTTTTGCACAAAACCACCATTGTTTATATACATATACTGTATATATGAGATATACAAACAAAACCAGTATATAACCATTACTCTTCCTAGACCTGTTGGAAGGTTCTCCCATCTCCACAGAAGACCTCTGGAGCTCTGTCAGAGTGACCATCGGGTTCTTGGTCATCTCCCTGACCAAGGCTCTTCTCCCCTGATTGCTCAGTTTGGCTGTGAAGAGTCTTGGTGGTTCCAACCTTCTTCCATTTAATAATGATGGAGGCCACTGTGCTCTTGGGGACATTCAATGCTGCAGACATTTTTTGGTACCCTTCCCGAATACGTGGATGTCGATTAGGGCAGCACCCTGCACCTCTCTGATTCATTGGGTTAAATGCGGAAGACACATTTCAGTTGAATGCATTCAGTTGGACAACTGACGAGGTATCCCCTCTTTCATTCAGTTGGACAACTGACGAGGTATCCCCCCTTTCCTTTCCCAGATCTGTGCCTCGAGACAATCCTGTTTCGAAACGTTATGGCCAACTCCTTCGACCTCATGGCTTGGTTTCTGCTCTGACATGTACTGTCAACTGTGGGACCTTATATAGACAGGTGTGTGTCTTTCCAAATCATGTCCAATCAATTGAATTTACCACAGGTGGACTCTGATCAAGTTGTAGAAACATCTCAAGGATGATCAATGTAAACAGAATGCACCTGAGCTCCATTTCTAGTCTCATAGCAAAGGGTCTGAATACTTATGTAAATAAGGTATTTCTGTTTTTTTTAGTTTTTTTTTAACACATTTGCAAACATTTAAAAAAAAACTGTTTTTGTTTTGCTTTGTCTTTATGGTGTGTTTAGATTGATGAGGAAAACATACATTTAAGTGATTTTAGAATAAGGCATAAACACAACAAAAAACTGGAAAAAGTCAGGGGTAGAAAATTACAACTGTGTATATTATACAGTACCATTCAAAAATGTTAGAACATCTAATAATTCAAGATTTTTTCTTAATTTTTGACTATTTTCTACATTGTAGAATAATAGTGAAGACATCAAAACTATGAAAAACAACATATAGAATCATGTAGTAACCAAAAAAAGTATTAAACAAATCAAAATTCATTTTATATTTGAGATTCTTCAAAGTAGCCACCTGTTGCCTTGATGACAGATTTGCAAACTCTTGGCATTCTCTCAACCAGCTTCATAAGGTAGTTATACAGTTGAAGTCTGAAGTTTACATTTATTTAGGTTGGAGTTATTAAAACTTGTTTTTCAACCACTCCACAAATTTCTTGTTAACAAATTATAGTTTTGGCAAGTCGGTTAGGACATCTACTTTGTGTATGACACAAGTAATTTTTCCAACAACTGTTGACAGACTGATTATTTCACTTATAATTCACTGTATCACAATTCCAGTGGGTCAGAAGTTTACATACACTAAGTTGCCTGAAGGTACCATGTTCATCTGTACAAACAATAGTATGCAAGCATAAACACCATGGGACCACGCAGCCGTCATACCGCTCAGGAAGGAGATGCGTTCTGTCTCCTAGAGATGAACGTTCTTTTGTACGAAAAGTGCAAATCAATCCCAGAACAACAGCAAAGGACCATGTGAAGATGCTGGAGGAAACAGGTACAAAGTATCTATATCCACAGTAAAACAAGTCCTATATCGACATAACCTGAAAGGCCGCTGGGCAAGGAAGAAGCCACAGCTCCAAAACCACCATAAAAAAAGCCAGACTATGGATTGCAACTGCACATGGGAAAAAAGATTGTACTTTTTGGAGAAATGTCCTCTGGTCTGATGAAACTAAAATAGAACTGTTTGGCCATAATGACCATCGTTATGCTTGGAGGAAAAGGGGGAGGCTTGCAAGCCGAAGAACACCATCCCAACCGTGAAGCACGGGGGTGGCAGCATCATGTTGTGGAGGTGCTTTGCTGCAGGAGGGACTGGTACACTTCACAGAATAGATGGCATCATGAGGCAGGAAAATTATGTGGATATATTGAAGCAATATCTCAAGACATCAGTCAGGAAGTTAAAGCTTGGTCGCAAATGGGTCTTCCAAATGGACAATGACCCCAAGCATACTTCCAAGGTTGTGGCAAAATGGCTTAAGGACAACAAAGTCAAGGTATTTAAGTGGCCATCACAAAGCCCTGACCTCAATCCTATAGAACATTTGTGGACAGAACTGAAAAAGCGTGTGCGAGCAAGGAGGCCTACAAACCTGACTCAGTTACACCAGCTCTGTCAGCAGGAATGGGCCAAAATTCACCCAACTTATTGTGAGAAGCTTGTAGAAGCCTACCCGAAATGTTTGACCCAAGTTAAAGAATTTAAAGGCAATGCTAACAAATACTAATTGAGTGTCTGTAAACTTCTGACCCACTGGGAATGTGATGAAAGAAATAAAAGCTGAAATAAATCATTCTCTCTACTATTATTCTGACATTTCACATTCTTAAAATAAAGTGGTGATCCTAACTGACCTAAGACAGGGAATTTTTACTTTGGATTAAATGTCAGGAATTGTGAAAAACTGAGTTTAAATGTATTTGGCAAAGTTGTATATAAACTTCCGACTTCAACTGTATATTTACAGGAGGTATAAAAACAACACTTAATGGATATGCTTTTTATTAGCAAGGATGGTTGCATCAAGGACTTACGACGGGTTCCCCTTGGAGACACACTCCAGCTTCAGGTACTGACCCTCCTGAGGGAACGTCAACGACTGGGTGATCAACACACGAGGAGCATCTGGAGAAATATAGACAGAACATGTTTTCATTTTTTATTTTTTGGGGAATATTTAGAATGAAATGTGTGATTGC